>NW_022985453.1:19341-58222 GCF_010093595.1 Mytilinidion resinicola | reverse complement strand
CTCTCTCTCTCTCTCTCTCTTCGCCCTCTCTCCCTTCGCTATCCTCGTTCTACTTCCTCTCTCTCTCTCTTTCTCTCTCTTCGCCCTCTCTCCCTTCGCTATCCTTGTTCCACTTCCTCTCTCTTTCCCCCTACACCATCTTCGTTCCACTTCCTCTCTGGCGATTTAATCCTCATCTATAATGCTTAACTTACCCGTTTAGCAAACTTATCGTCGCTAGACTATGTCCTCTCTTCCGACTCCAACTACTTACGTACCTGCTAGACTAGTATAATAACACAAAGTCGGCGGTGCGGCAATTGAAACGGCTCTAGTTTTAAGAGCGACAAGAGCGCTAGCTACCAGGGCCGTGAATCCAAAGACTATATTAAATTAAAACCTATACTTGCCTCCCCATGCAAGCCTAGGTCCGGACTTAGACTTTGCTAAATGCAACTCAGACTGCTTGGACTTATACTTAGACCTAGACATCTACCTAGATCTAGATATAGATCTAGATATAGAATTAGATGTAGAGTTAAATATAGAGTTAAATGTAGAATTAGATACAGGATTAGATATAGAATTGGACTCCGAAGCTAAGGAAATACTAAAAAACATTGCTAAGTTAGGGGAAGACGGACCCGCGAAACCGAACTATACTCCTTATACCTAGAAACTATAGAAAAGGGAAGGCGAATTCTAGGAGAGGTAAATTATAAAAATTCCTATAAGCTTATTATTACACCCTCTAATTGCTGCAAACTAGGTACTGCCTAAAGATTTAAAAAATAACTAAAAAAAACCTAGAGAACTAGCTGCGTAAATATAATCTAAAGGTATTTAAAATATATCTCTGCTAGCAGAAGAAATATTTTTAAATTAAAAAGGAAAGCTTAATACAGACCTATTAGAAATAAATTAGTATATACTATATAGACCTTATAAGCTATAAAATAAACAGTAATATTTTTACTAATATTTATAATATAAGTTCTAGCTATATACTCTTTTTATAAAGCTAGACTAATAGCTATAGAAGTAGATTCTAAGCCTTAAGCTTAATAAATTAGAAAAGGAAAAGCACGCTATATTTATCTAGAACCTTTACGCTATTTTTTACGCCCTCTAGGTAGACAATACTAAACCTTTTTACGGCTTTATTCGAGTCTAGATTTCACTTCTTCTTCTTCTTAGCGCAGCAATAGCTATAAAACTAGGAGTACTTATTAAAAGCGTAAGTAATAGAGGTAGTAATATGGCGCTATTATTTAAAGATATTAAAATTATAGTAGTACGCAGTCTTAAAAACCCTACTAAGACTATAATTACTGTAAATATAAACCTTAAGCATATTAAGAATAAGGAGAAAAATAGGAAACTGTAAGTTGCACGATATATACTATAATATATCTTACTAACTACTTCTACTACTATAGGAAGAAATATATATTCCACCTTAAAGAACTTCCTGCGTTCTATATTATTTCATATATTTTATCTATTAGTATTAGCTAAAACGCGTTCCGGAATAAGTTTAAGAGCGTTTAAGAGATCTTTAACCTAGTTATACCGGCCTACTATAATATAATTTATATTAATTAGGACTATAAAGTATTAAATCGGCCCTTTTTCTATAACGCTAAGTATATAACTAAAGGTGTTGAAATTTTAAAAGATAAGGCGTTCCTATATATAAAGTATTAGAATATATTTATATAATTAGGGCGTGTTGCAGGCTTTAAAGTAGTATTAGAGCTATATTAGCTATAATAAGCTTTAGGCAGGAATATTAATTATAAAAGCAATTTCCTAAAGTCCCTTCTTTTTTCCTATGCTAATACTATTAGAATCCGCTAGGTAATATAACTAAGGTAGAGCGGAACTAAAATATAGGCTATTTTAGCAGTATATATAAAAAGTACTATACTCTAATATATATTGCACGCGATTTTCAGGCTATCTATTTTAGAAGTCCTTCTAAAGATCTTCTTATTAAATCTATTGCAAGAATAGATCTATTGCGGGATTAATATGCACCGGCGGACCTTAATAACAGCCAGCTAGAAGAGGTCCAGAATAATCCTAAGCTTATAGCGCTTTATAATAAATATATAGAATATGCAAAAAAGCTTTATTTTTAAGGGTACTATCCTATTATAAAAGGTAAAAGAACTAAACTATATAAGCAGTATAAGAACTGTAAAAAATAGATTGCTAAAATATATAATGCTTTAAGGCGAAAATAAGTAGATAAAGCTATTTGCGATTTCTACAACTTGGTCGACATAATCGAGATAGCTAGGCAGCTAAGCGGGAAGCCGGCGACTAAAGTTCTAACCCTTCCGGTTGCTAACTTTAAAATTTAAGAGCGGGCTACTATTACTAGCATGCTCTTTAAGCCGTTTAAAACCTATAATACTTGTATTAACTTTATCTCCGCTATAGCTAGGCTTTGTTATTAATAAGAAACTTATTAGCCTAAAGCTTTAAAAAGAAATAAGCCGAATTCTTTTATCTTTAAAATTATTAAGCTATCTATTAAAAGCAAGTAATAGAAGGCCCTAAATAATAGCTAGAATAGAGGCCTAACTCTTAGTTGCTTTAACTTATAAATAAGTTAAGCTTATAAGAAAAAAGAATATATATTTACGGCTAATAAAAATAAGGCTAGCCAACGCCTATTTCCTATAGAGCTTCTCTACCCAGTATACCTTATTTATATAGGCGACACTAAGCTTCTATATAGATAATAGATGCGCTGTAGATAGTAAAAAGATATCCTTAATAAGTATATAGACACCTACTTTAAGGAGCCTAAGTATTAGAAAGACTTTAAATATAAGTATTCTAGATATTCTGCGGAACTTAGTAGTAAAAAGCATTTTAAAAGGCATATATATAATATATATAAAGTGTCTTACTAATACCTACTAGCTCTTAACCTATTACTTTACATAATTATATATAAAATAACTTTTAGTTTAGTTCTTTATTTTTATCGCCAGCTATAGATAATACTAGATATTACTAGTAGGCTATTAGTATAACTAGGAGCAGAATTATTATATTACTTAAAGGTTAATACTATAAAGCAATAATATCTAAAAGGCTAATCTAAGCGGTTCTATAGTAAAGGTGCCCGCTATACCTGCTATACTTGCGCTAATAACTGTATAGAGCTCCGCGACTTCTATAAGGCTTTCTAATAGGCTTTTAGTAAGCTAAGGCTTCTAATTTATTACTATAGGGCGTTATAATACCTTTTATAGTTTTACCTAGATATCTATTACTAGCCTAGTAAATAGCACCTTACTAACACCCTATCTTCCTTTAAGAATAGAGAGGCCCGGCGATATATCCTTAGATACGCCCGAAAACCTATCTGCTTTTAGCGCCTCCGCTAATATTCTAATATATAACGCCTATATTATTAAAGTTCCAGGCGACTTCTAATAACCTACTAGTAAATCACTTTTTATATTAGTAAGAAGCTAATCTAACGCTAAAAGCTGCTAGATGCTTAGCTTTAACTGCGTGTCCCCTTAATAAGGGTATATAAAAGCGCTTAGGAGTATAAGCAACCTTTAACCTTTAACCTTTAACCCTAACTTTAATTTAGACGCGCTTAATTAGGGGTGCTAGCGCTTTACCTGCAGAGGGTAGTAAGCTAAATAGTAAGCTAAAAGGAAGAGCGGGTTTTAACGCAGTAAGACTGTGCAAAATAAAATAATATAGAGCAAGTTCAGATAAAATATAGTATTATAGCAGCGGGGCTTAATCGCGTACTGCAGTAGATTAAGGAAGAATTTCAGCTACTATATATTATGCAGCATAGCGGAGTAGGTAAAGCAAAGTAAGCAGGTTAAAAGAAGTATATAAGGTTAACTAAGCTAAACAGGGCGATATTGTCTAGAAGGCGGCGCGCGGGAAATGCAGTTAACTGCACCTTATTAGCTTTAGCGTTATCGCGTTGTTATGTTATCTTTATCGCTTTTATCTAATAAAATATTATTTTTATAAGCTTACCTAAACTATTATTCCTTATCCGGCCGCCGCAGTAAGTAACAGCCTATATTCTTATGCGCAGGCTGGAGCGGTTAACGTCGCTTGCGTTGCGGTGCTTATAGGGATGCCTTGCGCTTTCAGGACCGACTATTCGAGGCTGGCTGGTTATTAAGCTATCCGCGGATAACAGCGGAGTTAAACGCCGGGGGAGGAGTTTGCAGGCTGCTAGAGTTGCAGCCGGATAAGGCGCTGGGCATACGCAGGGAGAGTGGAGAGTAGACTATGGAAAAAGTAGAGAATAGAAAGTAGATAATATTAAACTTAAGTATTTGTTATTACGTTGGCGTTTATAAATGCTAATATATATAATTTATTAAAAGAAATACTAAAATCGTGATTTAACCTGTATTATTATACGGGGGTTCTTTTCTATCTCTAAGTTTACCCCTATTAAATTAGCCTACAGTATATAACCGATTTTCCCTAACAGCGTACCTAAGTCCGACTAGCAGGGTAACCTTCCTAAAGAAATTAATGCCGTGTTTTCTAATCCCTCTTCTAAAAATATATAGAGAGCCGACGCGCATCTCCTTTATATATAAAACGCATGCGACGCGGCTATAAAAAACCTTAAGTATACTTAGGAGCTTTAGCAGAAGTACTACAACTGCGCACGCTTACTAAAGCACTTTATAGAAGGGCAGCTTATTCTTTTTTTATCTAAAAATATTTAAACTAAGCGCCTATATAAAAAACTTAATAATAAGTTCCTAGGTCCTTATAAAATCCTTAAAGCTATAGGCTTATAAGCCTATAAGCTTAAGCTTCCTTCCTTTATATAGCGCCTATACCCTATTTTTTATATATAACTCCTTAGGCCCTATAAGGTATATAAAGGGGAATTTTACCCTTTTTAGGTAGAGCTAGAAGACTAGGACAACGCGTAGGAAGTAGAGGCTGTTGTTAACTATAAAGCTACAGCTTAAGGCACCTAGTACCTAATTAAATAGCTAGGATATAATAATACTTAGAACTCCTTTATATATAAATTAGAACTTTTTAATTACTAGGAAGTTCTTAAGAACTATAAGCGCACTATAGGAGCAGGTATTATACAGGCGAAACGCTAGTATAGATTAAGGCCTGCCGAGCTAATAACACTTCTAACTTTAGCTATAAAAAGGTAAGGTTGTCCCCCAGGGTTAAGGAATAAGCCTAAACGGTAGACAGAAGTTACCCTAATTTCCTAGCTACCTTATAAGCCGCTAAGAATATTACGGGATAAAAGTAATAGCACTAGAAGCCTTATATTATACTGCACTTTATTTAGAAGCTAAAATAGTATAGAATTAGGTATTTCTATATTAATCCTAAACTCCTTCCTATAGATATTATTCTATTCCTATGCTACTGCCCTACGCCCCTTCTACTTAGCCTTAGGGCTGTAGTAGATAAAGCACTTCTTATAAAAAGTTATCTACTTAAAGAGCCGCTCGAGCTCTATATTAACAACCTTATTTATTAAAGCTATCCGACCTATATAGCTAATCCTAAGCTAGCAGAAAATTAGCAGATACTTTGCACGCACCTTATAATAGGATTATATATACTTTTATTCTCTCTATATAAGCTTCCAACAACTTCTTATTATATATACGCAAACTTCTCCGCATTTTTAGCTACTTTAATCTCGGTATTATAGGCTTTATAGAAGGCGTTAATATAAAAATAGAACTTTTTTATATAGGCGTTAAGTTGCTCCACGCGGCGTATAAAGGTATTAGGGTCGATATTTCTTATAGCGGCCTTATATAACTTTAGTATAAAGTGGAGGTATTATATAGTATAATAAAACTCCGGAGGAACCTAAGGTAATTAGCTATTATCTACCCCCTTAGCTATAGCCCTACCTACTAAGATATAATTATAATAAGCGGAGCCGCACTTATTATATTTACTGTGCGTACTCTTCTACTTATATAAAGTTATAAGCTACTTATAGGTTTTATCTGCAAAGCCTTAAATACAGCGCATATAGAAGTCGCGCGGGTAAAAAGGCTAAGAAGTAAAATAGTCCGGCACTGCTTAGGTGTTTATAATAGAAGTATTAGAGATGTTTTTAAAGTTTACTATTGCGTTAGTAATAAAATATAGAAGCGGAAAACCCTTAAAAAGATAAAAAAAAGCTATAAAAGATTAAAAGGCCCTTTAAAAAGTAAAGTATAAAAGGAAGAAAGTAGAAAGCACTTAGGTAAGGCTCTTATACTTAAAATCCATCCCGGGCCCCCGCCAGGTTACACGGTCGCAGACCGCCAGATTACAGAGCCGGCGCATTATACGCGCACGCGACACCGGCAAATCCCCTTAGTCTGCTATGCGCAAGGATATCTAAACGGCGGCACCGAGGTTCTGTAAGCCCTAGGGTCTGTTAAGAATAATCCTATATATAAAGTATAACAATATTAGTACTACCTCCCTATTATATACTTCCTCTTCCGAACGCACCCTTTACGTATACGCAACGCATAGTATAGAGCTGCGCTAATAACTAGGGCTAAACTTATATTCGCCTTTATAATATAAAAGGCTTATATTACTAATACTCTCCGGGGGCCTATATACACGCGCATATTTAGCGTATAGGAAACTAGTATAAAGCTGTTAAGGGGAGCAAAAAGGAAGCATATATACTAGGAATTGAACTCCTAAGTAGTAAAAAGCAACGCAATAGCACCGAAGACCGCAGCTATAATAACTATAAATCTTCGATGCTGGAAAACTCTACTCTATAACAGCAATTATTATAGACCTAGATTTAGCCCTTTTAACTGCCCTAACCTTATAGCAAAGTATAGTAATTATACTATTAAGCAATTATTAAACATATTCCGTACTGTAAAATTAGAGGCTAGTTCGAAACACCCTATATATATATACGGGTGCTATATACGCATTATACACTGTATCCAGCCGCGCAGCCTAGCTATTCTACGCTATAATGCGATCTCGGCTATACGATGCGATCTCGGCTATATAATAATGCTAAGCTTAGTAGCTACTATACACGGAAAGCGTAAACCGTATATTAAGAGGCCGACCACTACAACCTATTACCCGCCGATATAAAATCGCAGTAACGTTGCATAAGTTTTACGGGCACCACGCTCCTTCTAAGGGTCAGGCCTTGTGCCTACAACAGCGCCTGCACCAGCAGCTGGCACCTAAATCTCGAATCCACACACTGCTATCGCGCAGGGCCCTAGCCAGCAATATGCAACCGTTCTGTTACCGTGGTAACGTCCCCCCTTAGGTGGCGCAGCACCCCCCGTGCCGCAAGAAATATATTGTTTAGGTATCTTGCTCTTTCCCTCGCAATTTAATTAAATTATAGTAAGTCTATTATTATTCTTTAGATATTTCTCCTTGCGAAACTAGTATACAGCTAAAAAATTATAATATTCTTAATTATACTATTAATTATTCCTTTAAGAGCATCTAGAACAGTAGTAGCTTTACACCTTTACTATACTATAACTATCTCCTAAATTTTATATTCTGGAGTATTAAACCGATAGTTCTAGAATAGAAGAAGATAACTGTAAGCTTTAAGGTAGTAAATTTTAAGAAATATATATTCCGGATTTATCCGGGAGTCCGCAGTATATTTTAGTATAAAAGTTGCGCGCTTATATAGGGAGGTATTAGATATTTTACTATATTTTATACTTTGCTTAAATTAAACTTTATACTCTTTCCTATATAACCTATAGAACTCCTAGTATAAGATTACTCTAAAGGGCCGTTACTAGCTTAACTTTACTTAAATAATTAGCGTGCGGGGTATTGCACACACTTAAAGTGTCTTATATCTGCTTGCTGCAGTGCAGCCTCTTATATTTATAGTTGCCTAGCGCTGCCGCCCGCTTCCTTACTTCTTAGTGCGGAATAATCCTATATTTTAATACTTTTCTAGCGTATACACGCTCGTATATGCATTATAATATCTTTCGCCTCTAGCCAGATTAATAATACAAACCTAAATTTTTGGTATAGTATAGAACAGCATCTAAATAGAGTCTACTATTATATAAAGCCTAGGGCACTAGCAGGTTTTCCTAATAGCTTTTAGGCTACTAAACGGTAATTAGATCGCATTCTATAGTATATAGTAGATGTTCGCATACTTACTTAGTATAGTATACAACTACAACCGTAGCAGTAAGATACTGCGTCTGCTATTTTACTATTCTAAGCTACGCTAACCTACTATTAATAGTATGTTTAAACCTTCCGGATTATTGCATATACTCTTAGACCGGTTATACCGGGTGGCGTTTTAAGTGCAAATTACTAGACAATTTACTTGCTTATTAGTAATAGATATTCCGTATAACTTAATATAAAGATAAACCTAAGCCCTAATAAAACTTAGGGAATCTATAAAGTTATAGAGCAAGCTTATAAACATTTTAATACTGCTGTAAAATTTCTTAATTTTCCTGCTAAGGAAGGCGTAACGGTTGGTTAAATTTTAGGTAAAATTATAAGGTAATAATAGCATAGGTACAATATAACAGGTGGCGGAGTAGGGTGTTAATAGTAGATGTACGTTTATCCTAAATATATATGCAGGATTATAACTAATCGAAGATAGGATAGCCTTACTATTATGCGGGGACTTACTTAAAATTGTCTTAGAAATATAGATAGTATTAAAAGTGTTCTAGCTGTAAATATCTAATATTCCTAGCACCGAAACAATCTATCTATTGCGCTAGCAATTTACTAGAGAGTATTCTTTTAAGAATAGGAACAGTGTTAGTATTTCTATATAGTAGCCGGGTCTGCTTAACTATTAATAAAGCTAGATTTAATATTAGTTTATTAATACCCTAAATCTTAGTTATACTTATAAATATCTTATATTTACTAATACAACTATTCTAAAACTCCGCAGACTTTACTTATTATAGTTGTTATCCTTTGGCTATAGGTTTATAAGCTGTTAAAACCAATCTCTATCTTTAAAAAGTAGCTCTTAAAAGCAATAGATCTTAAAAAAAGACGGAAAAAATCTAGTAAAAGCCCAGTCTATAAAGCATAGTAAGAAGTCCGGAAGTAATAGTATATTCCGCCTAACTAGGTCTATATAGCATATATAGAGAGGGTAATAGGCTAGAGATATAGGTGGCTAATTAAGAACCTTAAGTCTTGTGTTTATCTATTTTTCTATATCCTTTGCGCAGCTAAATATTCTTCCTGCCCTATTATCTAACTAGAGGTAACTATAAGGCAATATACTACCAACTAGACTAGGACCTTAGCCGGGGATCGGTATTATAGCTAGATGTTTAATTGCCTTAATTGTGCGTTCTATAATATTAGGATTATCTCGGATATTAATACTCTTTAGGTTAACTCTGTTAATATACTCTATAATAAGAAATCCTATTATATATCTAGAGAAGGGTGCTTTAAAAAAAAGAAATACCTTTAGAATATATAGCTTAGTAGCGTCTATAAAGCAACTTATATAGATTTAATTTTTAGCTTCTTATTTTTATATACTAAGCCCGAATTTCACTACTAAGTCCTCCGAAATTCTAACCAACCGGTTTCTGTATTTACTGCCAGTAAAGTGCGGAGTATTCTTATATATAGCAATAATATCGGAACTTTAAAGGGGTTCTAGGAAGCCTATAATTATAGAGATCGGACTGCATATATATATTAATAAATAGCTTCGGCAGGGTAAAAAGAGTTTATAGGTTAAAAGTTAAGCAGCATGCTAAGATAATAGGAATTTACGCCGTGATAATTATGTAAAAAGTGCGGGGCCGTTTTAACGTAATCCACAAGTTAGTGGCCCGCACAAGCTAGTGGCCCACCCAACCACGCTACCGAGGCCAAATATTCCGAATTACTCCACCACGAACAAATATATTTAATGCAGCTATATACTAGCTAGCTGCCTGCCGCCTAGGGCACGTACGTGCATTGTGTTCTGTTGATTCGCACATGCTTCACCTAGGTTTTGCTCGCTGTGGCCGCTCGGCCGGTGGCTCTGCTGCCTCCTCTGCTGCCCCTTCCTGTACAGGTTGTGCACGATCGGCTGCTTCTTCACCTGATAGAATACCCTTTCTAGCTATATACGTGCGCTTCCTTGCCTTCTTTTGTTTCTGGCGCTGATTCTCTATGCGCAGCTTCTCATTTTCGCTTGCAAGCAGCACGGCGTTTAACATTACTGTTTCGCACGCCTTAATAATTTGGCCAAGGGCCTGTTCTGCTGGACTTTATAGGCTATGCATACGCCGCTGGCGATAGCGCTTTAGCAGGGCTGTCTGCTTTTGTAGCTCGGCGACATTATGGGGTGTTTCGGCTGTCCAGGATCCATTTGATTGTGGCCGTAGAGAGGGGGGTGGCGGCGTGTGATATCCGGCATGCAGCAATAATAGCACACGATCGGGGTTGTATGGAACTAGGCCAGTAGCTGCAAATCCCGCCCGTATATTGCCTGTATGTAGTGCCTCCTGCCTGGCCTGCCTATATATAGGTAGGAATTCGTGTTTGTTGATGTGGTTGACACCGTGGCCCATAATCTGTTCAACCAGGCGTCCATAGGACCGCTTTAGCACGGAGAAACAGCCAACATCTAGGGGCTGCAGCAGATGCGATGAATATGCAGGCATGCAGACAATAATAATATTGTGATCCAGGCAGAATTGGTCGAATTCGGGGTTTATATGGCTATCGTGGCCGTCCAATACAAGCATCCGATGCGTGCCAACTGTGCGATCTTTTGTATACTTATGGAATAGTTTTAGCCAGGCAAGGCCAATTTCATTTGTTGTCCAGCCATTCTCACTAACGCCGATTAACCATTCCTTTAGAATAACCTCGTACTAAGCGGCTTAGTGCATTATTGCTTCAAAGATAACTAGGGGTGGAATTTCAACCCCCATTGCATTAATACATTCGATAATTGTAACCTATTCTCGATTGCCCGGCTGTACAGTCCTAGGCCGGCCGGCACGGTCTATTCTAGTAACAACCCGGGCAGTTGCAATAACACCCATTTGGCAGCCGGTCTCATCAAAATTCCAGGTGTCTTCATTAAGAATTCTATATTATATCTTAATATCTTGCACGCGTTTAAACCAGGCCCGGATAAGCATAGGATCTTCGCATTTAGCACGCTGATAGTCGTATTTGCGATTGAATTTGGATTTTAGGTTGTCATGGCGGCTGATGAAATTTCGCACCCAGTTCTGGCCGACAGTAAGGGGGGTATTCTGTACAACGCGTTGGCTAGCTAGAATGCTGGCCATCTGCCGTACAGTAGCAATACGGGGCGGCATGCCACGCTGGTCCATCGACAGAATCCTCTGTATAAGAACCTCTTCTTGTATAGGTGTAAAACGGCGATTTTTGGAGATAGCACCGCGTTGTGGAGGAATACCACGGGCGCGACGCGTAACCGTCTTTCTAGGCACATCGTATAGTTTCTCAACGCCTTAGAAGGATGTAATTTGGCCGGTCTTGTAGGCTTAAACGCCTAGAATAACTCTGCCTTTTTAAAAGATGGCTTCTTGTTGTTGTGGTGCTGCTATTAGGGTGGTTGTTGGACGACGCGTCGCGTGTTAAGTTGGGTGGGCCACTAGCTTATGCGGGCCACTAACTTATAGATTACGTTATCCTAGCCGGATTAGTAATTGCTTCTAATTAGAAGTACTAACTAGGGTGGCGACCTTATATAAGTTTGCGTGCGATAGCAACTATAAAGCTAATAATAACTTCCTAATATAGTAGTAAGGCTCTAAGACTTAGATAAAACAATTTTATAAGTATTAGAAGTAATAAAAGCTTAATAATAGGCTGTAATAATAGAATTCTATTATATATTAAAAGAAGGCTTTCTATAAATTAGGTGTAAATATATTAATATAAACGTATTTTTCCTATAGAATAGGTTATAAGGGCTCTAGAGTAGCTACAGCGCATAACTTATATAGAATTATAGGAAATATTAATATATATATAGAGAAAGATTTATTTAAAGTTAATATACCTCTTATATATTGCGGTATAGTGGGCGTTGCGCCACCTAGGAATAGATATTACTCTTAGTTCCTCTATTTTTTCCTACGGGGTTGCAGGGTTTATTTAATAGTTGAACCCTTTTTAAAAAGGGGGTTAGTATAAGGTAACCGGAGCACCTATAGTAACTATTCGACCTTCGCCCTTTTACAACGGATAAATAAATTAAACACGCTAAAATATTATATTAGATAGTCCACGGAATTACTTTTATACGTTGTTTTCTCTAGTAGATTAGGAGGATTAGAATTTAGAATTAGAGAAGATGTAAAAAAGGCTTATTGGAATTTATATTAAACTTATATAGAGGCAAGTGCTTATTTTATTGCTTATTTACGTATATTGCTTAACTAGAATAATCTGGAGTAATTAATAGTAAACTTAGATAAGTTTTAAATAGATTTCTATAGATAATATAGAGTTACGGAAGCAATTTAAAAGATAAGCATATTAAATAAATAAGATAATTGCTTTGCTGTTATAATATTCCATGCCTATATACTAATTAGATAACTTTATACTTCTTCTAAAATATCCTACTAGCTAGCGGATATTTACTGTATTCTTACTTATACTCTATATAACTTCTAAGGTATAAGCTAGTTTACTCTAATCTTTATTTCCAGGAAGCTCTATTTCTTTACTATAATTATCTTTAGACTAAATTTTAGAACTTTTATTAGCAATAGACACCTCTATACTAGTATTAGTTGCTAAGTTATAGTAATATTAGGGGGATTTCGCATTATTCCTAGAAGTGTTTTTAGGTCTGCTGTTAAATTTAAAGCCTTTTCTTATTAATAAATAATCTTAGTAGTTGCGGTGGGTAGTACTAGGAAAGTATTTATATATATTCTTCTTCTTATCCTTTCCTTCTTAAACTAGGTTATCTATAAAAGATTAATTATATAGCTTATAGAAAGCTTTAAGTACTAACTATAGGTATAGAGATAATTAGTAAAAGCTTTTTTAAGTCTAATAGTAACAGGTTTAGTCTCTAAATAAAGTTTATTCTTAGAGGCTAGTTTTATAGGTGCAGCTAGATTACTAAACTAAAAAATATATAGATAGTTAAAGTGTATAGGCGAATATAATAGGAATAGAATAGGACTTAGCAATCTGTTAGAAGCTAAGAATATCTATAGAAGATAAATCTAGTATTAAAAATCCTCTATATTATATTATAGATACTTTTAGGGCAGTATACAGATATTTTAAAAGCGGTAATTAAATAAGTACTTTTAAATCTTTAGGTGCTTGCAGAGTTCTATAAGTATAAGAATAGAGTCTCTTTAGGATGCCCTAGGGCTAAAATTAGCCTTCTATATTCTATAGATAAAATCTAGCTTTTAGACTTTTAGCTTTATCTTAGCGTCCTAGTAGCTAATAATTAGTCGGCTCCTAGGGCCCTTATAAGGTTTAAAAAAGATCTGCGTGTATAAAAGTTAAAGCCAGTTTTATAGCTACTAGTAGCTAGGGGATATTAGATCTATAAAGGGTGGTTTATAATCTAGATATTAGGCAGACGCGTAGAGAATATAGATTAAGACTATCTTAATAGTAAAGGGGTATATTAGAAAGGAATATATAACGCCCTACTCTAAAGGCCCTTATCTATATTTATAGACCCTCTGTCCCCTTACTATTTACACCCTTTTTTACCGTATTCTAATCCTTACTAATCGCTAATCTCTCTAATACTAACTTTAGGAACCCACTCTAGAAACTGTCCGGCCCCTTATTAAGGCCGTATTTAACAATATTCCGCTATATCCTTAGCTGTTTAAAAACGCCCGATACACTAATATAGCAGAGGTTGCATAACTATAGCTAACGCCCGCTATCTAGTATTTATAGCTATGTTTTTAAAATAGTTAATATAAATATTTGCGCAGTTAAAGTTAAAGTAAGCCGTAAATAAAAATATTTAAAAGCAATTAGACACCTTTAATAATAAATTTTAAGAGTTATAGGAAGATTATAGTATAGATATATAGTTTATAGCACAACAATATAACAGCTAATTCCGTACCTATACTACTATAGATAAGCCTCCTCTAGGTCTAGAAACCTTTATATATCTCCCTTCTTCTATTAGGTTATAGATAATTAACTTCTATATAAAAGAAACGATGCTATCCCCCGCTAGTTAAGAAAACGGCGGTATATTTTAACTAAACTACTAATAGGCTAATAAAAGTCGTCGCCCGGCGCAAGCCAAGAAAGACGAAGTATATAATAGCGGGATATGCTCCCCCTATATTAGACGTTAAGCCTTAACCTACTAAGTCCTCGCCGATTAAGTATATAAATATAGCAAACATTTATAGGAATAGGAATAGGAATAGGCAGGGCTAGATCTAGTTTACATCTAATATATAAATTTCCTGCCAGCAAGCAATATAATAACTAAAGAGCGTACCAGTACTAATATATTTCCTCCTTAATTCTATAGACTTATCCACCTTTAAGCTCTATATAACCTTTTATTCGCGGATGCTATAACCTTATTCCCAGCCTTTCCTATATATTTATCTCCGCAGTCTAATATTTTATTAATTCCTCCGGAATCTGTATAAGATGCATACTATTCTAAAGTTAGCGCTACAGGGATTAGTATAAATTCGGTAGAAGTATAGCTAAGTTAGTATAAGGTGCGTACTATTATAAAGCCATTAACTATAGCGTTGAAATATCAGTAATAGTACGCCCTTCGGAACGGTACGCAGCCCGTACTGGTCCCTGTTAAATATCACGGTTAATAGTAGCTAAAATAATATAATAAGGGGTGAGAATAGATATATATATAAGGCACCCCGCCTATCTATAGCTAGAAAATTAATAAAGACATAATTACTTGCTTAACAGTCCCTATATAGGGATTAGTACAATATCCGTACTATTCTAAAGGGCGTACTATTATAAAGAACTAAAATAAGGACTAGTAACGTGCGTTCCTATATAGCGAGAAACCCTGCGTAGTAAAAAAATCAATAGGTAATTTATCCAGGAAAGTAAAGGAAGCGAAATCTAATAAGAACACCTACTTTAGCTTAGCCGCGTTGTGCTTCCGCTATATTGTCTTTATACGTCGTAATAATCCAGCCGCAGTAACGTCCGTTCCTGGGTTACGGAAAACTTACTATGCCGGAAAATATAAGGGGTATATTAACTTTAAACAGCTTAGACTTTATATATATATTAAGATTTCCTATAATCCTATATAAATAGTATACTATAGCTACTTCTAAATGTTTAGAACACCTTCTACTTAAAAATTACATTTGCGTTGTTGCCTTCGCGCCTAATTTGCGGAGAGCCTTCTTTTATAGCGTAACCGAATTCCGTTGTTATAGCACTACTATTAAGCTCCTATTACTTCTAATACTTATACTAGGAAGTTATTATTAATTAGCCTTATTATTGCTATTATACGTAAATATATATAAGGTCGCCACCCTAGTTAGTACTTCTAATTAAAGCACTTACTAATCCCGGCTAGTATAAAATAACCCCGCAAGTCCTATATAATTACCACGGTGTAAGGTGCATCCCTATATTAGGGAAATAGTTTCCTGCAGATTTTTTTGGCGTTCTGTAAAACCTGTAGTTTTAGCAGATATATATATTTTACCTTAGCTATAAACTGCGGCAGGGCTAGAAACTTTAGGCTATCTACTGCAGTTAGCTATAAACTGCGGCAGGGCTAGAAACTTATCTAACTTACTATATTTTGCAGCTAACTATAGTAAGTACTTATTATTACTACAGAGAGCTAGAGTAAGGTGGCTAGAGTTACTATTTATACTATACTACTTTTTCTAAACTAGTAGTATACTTCCTTCCAGCCTTTATATACGCTACTCTTTTCTAGCAGTAAGGCTTACTATAAAGCCACTGCCTATATTAAGTAGGCGTATTATTTTAAGCTAATATTATGTTCTAATATTAAGCTCGATCTCCGCTATACTAATAACGCAGTGTTGCCTTACCGCTATATTATTACAATAGTATTATACTTAGTGCTGCGTTCTTTAGACTTAACACTATTCTTTACCTTATACACCTGCTTATCTAATAGTTTAGAAAAGTCTATAAATTGCAATATTCTCTTTTCTAGTAAAGAGTATAAATTAATAAGGAGGTACCTGTGCACAATTTTCTCCGTCTAGCCTTAGCGGTTAGAGCGATAGAAGTACTACTAGATCTCGGATATCTTATAGCTAGGCTCGACTATAAGATTATAGTTGGCTTATTATAAGTTAATACTAGTTATAATAGAATAGAGCGTGTATATTATAACCTATTTACTCTTATTATTATTAAAATTAGATTACAACTTCTTCTACTTATTAGGCGTTGCTCTAGCTTTATATAGTAAGATTTGCTTACTATTATATTTTTAGACTAGTTAATTGTACTAGTATACTAGAGTAAGTAGGGATTAAGTTATAATAGTAATCTTAGCCCTTATTCTATTAAGTTTTTTTTCCTGCTAGACTTTTTTATAAAGCTTAAGTATTTTAGCTAGCTTTATATAGTTAGTAGTTAGGTAATTAAAGAGCGTGGTAAAGTCTCCGGAGAGGGGGTTGCAGATCTAGCCTTGTATAATTAGGTCACGTATAGTGCAGCTTAAGTTCTTACTTATACCTTCCTAGTGCTTAACTAACTCTATAATAGTTGCGGCAGTCTTTACGTTAGTATACAACGCCGAGTTTACTATATTAGGCGCCTTAGGCTTTAGTCCTAGTGCGCTATTATCTTTCTACTCCTCTACTAGCTCTTTATACCTGCAGGTTTACTTAATTTTAACTATTCCTTCTAGTTCCTCTAAGATTGCCCTTTTTTTTTTATATAGTTTAAGCTGCACAGTTACTAGTTCTAGAGTGCTGTTTTTTAGAATTACCGGAGTACTATTAAACTAAAGCGTTGCAGATCTACAGCATATTTAGAATATTAGAACTATTTTATAGAAGAAGCCGGCTAGGGTTTTAAAGTTAGGGTCGCCGATTGCCTTATCTAGGTGCGTTTTAGCGGTGTTAATTAGCGTGTTAAATTGTTTCCTTTTTGCCGCTATTAACTCTGGTATAATTTTAAGGAGCATATTATACTTAGTTTCTTTTAGCCCCTAGTCTAACTATTTCTTTATTCTTAGCCTGTCTAGAACTATAAATATTAGCAACAGTAGGTTCCTATTATCCGGCGTACTAGATGCACCCTATATAAATAGGTTGCAGCTATAGGCCTTTTAGTAGTCTTCTACCTGCCTTTAAATAAAAGTTGGGATAATCTTACCTATTGCGTTTAAGTAATATTTATCCTAGAATATATATCCTACTTATAGAGCTAACTTAGTATACCTATAGTTATTAATCTTAGAGTTAGCAGAGAACCTCTATATATTAAATCGGGTGGTCTAGAATAGGGCGATAACTCGATTCTAAAGGTTGGCCCGCGTTATAATAAGCATAAACCGGGCGGCGTGTAGTAATAATTATCTAGGTCTAGTAGTATTGCCCTCTAGTAAGTTTAAAAAGGTAGGTTTAGGCTATAGTATAGACTTCTTAACTTTATTAACCTTATAGAACTAGTTTTCTAGCCGGCTCTTCTACTTATCCTTTTCCGTCTAATTAATAACCTTTGCAATCTCTTTTAGCTCCCGCTTAGTAAGCTTTCTAATAAGCTTATTATAGGTGTAGCCACCCGCAAGCATAGAAATCCGAGGAGGATAGGGCCGCTTTATAATATTGCCGCTAAGTAGCATTCCTTTTATATCCTTTATAAACCCTGGCATGCCTCCGGGTTATATAATAAGTACTATATAGCCTTGCTATGCGGCCTTTAGGTATAGTATATCCCGGGAACTTTTATAAAAGCAGGTAATTGGCATTTTTTTCGCTTATAGGTATTTAGCACTTAGATATACTCCTTTTAGTAGATGTTAACCAGCGTATATACCTATTTTCTAGGCAGCCTTTACTTCTCCGGCGTTTTAATAGTAGAAGTAATTTATAAGCTAGAGTCTATATATCTCTATAGTTTTCCCGGCCCCTGCCTTATTTATACAGGTTCCGCCGCCTATAATAGATTGCTCTAGTTCGAATACCTATACTATAAATAGTAGCTGGTATAAACTAATCTTAAATCCTGGTGCTAGGCCTTAGTTAGGGATTATAAATATTTTATTAACTAGGAGTTATTTTTACTTAATAAAAGGGAAGTATTTTAGTATACAATTAATATCGGCTAGTATTATATGCGCTAGTTAGCTATGCAAATTACTAGAGCCCTGCTTAAGAAATTGCTCTAGGAATAGGTGTTGGTTATACTCCCTTTTCTTATCTAAGTTATTATTGTCCTTTTTATAATTATCTTTTTCGGGCTTTTCCCTATCTAGGTTAAAGGGTTTATTATCTAACAATACTATAGGTTTACCGGTTTCTCCCGCAGAGTGCTGCAATTTATTTGTTTTAGGAGCAGTTATTTACTTAATATTACGGCTTAAATAAGGACTTAGAGCGTTGGCTTTTAGTATTACTAGCAGTTTATTACTAACTTTAGGAACCTTAGCTACTTCGGTATTAAGGCTTAGATAAGGGGTGGAGACGCTAGTATATAGTGCCGCCTTTTATAGAAGTTTATCGCCGTTGTTAGCACTAGCTGCTGTTCCGTTATAGAGGCTTAGATAAGGGGTAGAGGCGCTGGTATATAGTGCCGCCTTCTGCAGAAGTTTATTGCCGGCCGGAGTTAGAGTATTAAAGGACGGCATAGATACTAAGCAACTAAACGCGCCTACTAAGGTTTAGCTGCGTATTATAATAGTGCTCTTATTATCGGGTTTAGACTACTTTATAAGTAGCGTTAGGGTAGTTAAGTTTTTATCCGGTAAGAGTTGCTTAGCTAATAGAGTGCGAGCGCGTTTATTATACTTACTTACCGTGTTCTAGTAAAGCAGCTGCAGCCCTTCTAGAGTTTTAAAAGTTTTATTCTCGCCTAATATTACGGTGTTGTCTTAATTATTGCTATAGACTGTAACTAGCTTAAGCAGCGTTGCCTTCTCTACTTTTTAGGGTGTATTATCCGTTACTTTTAGCCGCTTATATACTCCTTTAGTATAGGCGTCTATAAGCAAAGCTAATAGGTGTTGCTTAATACTACTAAATAATAAGTTACTATTATTTAGACTACTTCTAAATATAGACTTTATATCTATTAACTCTTTTTTAATTTCCTGCCTATAATCGGGCATATCTATATTATTGCTAGTTTCGAGTGCATTACTAGAGTGTTAGTCGGGCTATACCTGCACTTAATAACCTGCTGGTCTAGTAATAAGCTGTAGTCTAGAGCCGTGCAGCTAGGCGAGTAAAGGGTTATAGCCGAATTATAGTAGTAGTATAAGTAGGACCTTAATATAAGCTTATATACTACCCTTCTCTGTAAAATCCCTTAAGGCTATAATAAGTATACCGTCTACTATTATAGGGAGGTGTTGGAACTGCCACGGCAAGATATAGATATTATAGTTAAGCCGGCTATTAGTAGATAGTTATAGATATACTTTTAGGTCCGCTCTAAGTTTTTATATATACTAGCCGACCTTAGCCTCTAAGATATATAATAACTAGATAACACCTATAAAGGAGCCTGTATTTATTACCGTAAATATTATATTACTAAACCCTAACTTACTATTATTATTTATAGTTATAGTTGCCTGTATTAGTAGAGGTGTCGGCGGCTGGCTTAGGAAGGAAAAGGGCAGTTAATAGGTCCGGTGGGCAATTGTCTGTCTATTCGGGCGATATTATATGCGTTTTAACGCGCTAGGAAAAGAGTTGCTATTAGGGCTCGGCTAACGCGTATAAACGGGCGCAAGCTAGGGTAACGCGTGCTGCAAGCAGGGTGTTAGAATAGATAAGGTATCTCCTATAGTTAACTTAGGTCTAGAAGTGTATTAAGGAGCGCGTTTACAACTGCTTAGTTAGTTATCTACTTTTAAAATAGACTACCCTATTATCGCTATAATAGTACTGTCTTACTAGGGGTTTAGTATATTCTTAAATTATAGGAGCTTCTTATAAAAGGCCTTAGCATACTTCCGCTTAAGTGCACTGCCTTATACGCTAGTATATAAGTTCTTTAGTTTTTTAATTCTTTTAGAAACTTTTTTAATCTAACCTTTTAGGCGGCTGTACTTATCTATAGTAATATTAAATCCTAGATTAACTCTACCTTATTTCTAATTATAAAATAGTTGCTATACTAGAAGGCGGGTAGTAGCTATTTAGCGGCGTTTAGTATATCTGCCTAAGTGCTGCTATACTATACTACTGCCGTTAATTACAGGCAGAGGCCGGTAAAAACAGTAGAATAAGGTTAGTATAGACGCAATAGTTTATAAGAAGAAGTATTATTAGTAGAGCGTGTAGAGGAGCGCTGTAAAGTTAAGTAAGGCAGTAGATTTTATTAGGCAGCCGCGGAAGCGGTTATATATTGCTGCTGTTAGTAATATTACAGTTCGACTGTTTAACGTGGCTTATTATAGAATAGAAAGAGGAAGAGTTTATTTTAAAATAAAAGGACTACCCTGCCTAGCTTTTTTAAGCTAGGTAATAGTCTAGTACTATCGAGCTCTTATAGGTTACGCTGCGAACGTTTTTAAGTATAAGGGTAGAAGGGGGGGAGGAAAGGGTTTTAGGCTAGTCGGCCGGCGGGCGTCGTTAGCTAGTGCAGAAAGGCTAGGATTAAGCTGTTTTAAGATAATTATAGCTGTCTTGCTAGCTTCTTCGGGCTAGATATTAAACTAGCGCTACTAAGTTCTTATAGGCTGTAAAGTAAAAGTAGTAAAGTAAGTGGCCGAAGTAATAGCAATATAGGCGCTGCTCGGCCACGCAGTAAAGTAAGAATAATTCTTTCTTATAGAGGCACTGTTATATCCAGTTTTATCCGGCTAAATATTAATCTGCGTTGTTAGACTCGTGTATACTACTATATAAGCAAATTTAGGTAAAGGACTAGAGTTAGAATAGAAGTGCTAGTGTTGCTAAGTAATATAGAAAAGATTAAGAGTTTATTTTAAGATATAAGGACTACCCTGCCTAGCTCCTTTAAGCTAGGTAGTAGTCTAGCACCGCCAGGCTTTTACAGGTTGCGCTGCGAACGCATTATATTTAATATATTATATCTAGCCGTAGGTAGTAAAAGGCGGTATATAGCTCGGCAGGGCGTGTTTATTACCTAGAGGGGAGCTACTATTATATACACTATTATTATTACTACTATATAGTTAGCACGCAGTTTATAATATAAATATTAATAATACTATACAGTACTTACTTTGCCTCGCGCGCTGGTGTTGTAAAGGTTAACTTTCTTAAGGTTGCGTCTGCCCGGGTTATTAATAAGCTGCGCGCCGGCGTATCTCTATAGTTTATAATAGGGCGTTTCGGACCCCTATAGGTGTAGGCCTGGCCGTATTTTACGGCTAATTATACTATTTTATATTTCGCCGTGTTTTTCTATATGCGTCGGCCTACGGCGGTATATTGCGCTAGAAGGTAAGAAATACCGCACGTGGCGCCGAGAACCAGGAACGCGGCACACTACGCGGGTAGAATATTCTACAATAATTGCGCAACTCGGCCGCTAAAGGAAGCGTTGTACTATATACAGGGGTATCCGCCCTATAAACTAATTTGCGTGCGCTTATTAGTCCTATATAGCTTAATATACCGCGTAGCTTAACGTGTATAACCCCGCACCTATTAAGCTTTACAACTACGTATACTATATATACTAAATCTATATAGCTGGAAATACCTATATATATAAAGTTATAATCTAACTAACTATATAGCTAACTTACCGGATAGGATACAGATATATCCTTCTAATTTATACAGCCTACCTGCGCAGGCGTATAGCCTGCAAGGCCTCTGCGAGTTACGTGCTCGCTTAGGCCGGGGTATATATAGCCCCAGGCTATATATCACGATTTCTTAAGGATTTGTCTCTTAATACACGAATATTATTAATTCTATCTATAAGCTCCCTGCTATATACTTTTCTTTTACAGAAACCTTGCTTTATAATCCTTCCGCCCCTTATATATAATATCCCTCTTATATAGCCTTAACACTGTTATTAAAATAGCGCATTAAAGATTTTCTAATTTGGCCTTATAGCTTGTTCTGCCACTAAAATATAAGGTTTTAAGCATGCTGGACCCGGTAATATTTATAGAAAATTATACTTGTCTTCTTAGTCTAATCTAAATAATAGAAGGGGGAAGGATATATATATTTTTTAAACTAATTAATGCTTTAGATTTTACTTATAATAGAAACTCTTTTAAAGTAATAAACTAATATTTAGGGTATTTAAGGCTAAAAGTTAACGTTTACTAAAGAATAGAGCTTAGCTCTATTAATTATAGGATAAAGCAACCTAATACTTAAATATCTATACCTTTGCTAATTAGGCTTAATATTAGGATACTTTCTCTAATATTAGCTATAGTTCTATTTAGTATCTTATATATTATAGGACGTAAAAGCTTACTAATTTTTATATTTCCTTCTCTATTTAGAAGTACTATACTACTGGTAAAGGACCT
This sequence comes from Mytilinidion resinicola, assembly GCF_010093595.1. NCBI lineage: Eukaryota > Fungi > Ascomycota > Dothideomycetes > Mytilinidiales > Mytilinidiaceae > Mytilinidion > Mytilinidion resinicola. Next base: position 35,520 of record NW_022985453.1, on the reverse strand, counting down.
ATAAATAATATCTAGATTGTATAGAAATAAAAGTCCCTTAATAACCTGCAATATATAAGCATATAATAATAATTATACTTAATACTTGTACCTCTTTATATATTGCAGCAATTTTAAACTTCTTAAACTTTCCTAATAGGGTAGCCTGGACCTTAGCAATTAATCTAGTTATATATTTATAGATAATATATATAGTATCGTCTTTATAGAAAGCATCTAATATATTAATAATGTTTAGATATTAAGTTCTAAAGACGTTTTAGACTTTAGAAAAATCTATTGCGAGATAACTCTTTATAACTATAATTAGAAATGTTAAGTTCTTTCTAAAGGCGATAGTAGACGGGCCTTTTTAATCCTTCTTAAGCACTCTTTAATACTTTACCTATAGTAAGCCTTTTAATAGAGTAAAAGAAGTAAATTACAGAAATAGTCCCGGATTTATAGAAGCTTTTACTGGAAATCTCTAGGTAGGGTCGCCACGCTTATAAATAAATTTCCGTTTTTATAGCGTATTAGAACCCTAGGATAATTCGGGCTTAGGACTTAGCGTGCTAATTTCCGACTAAGGGAAAAGCGTATTATATTTATTACTTGCTGCTATAATAAATTATAATAGATAATATTAAGAGAAGGAATAAGCTTTATATATATATATAGATCTATAAATAGATTATAAATAGGACTATTAAAAGTCTATTCTTAGCTTTAAGCTTGTTAACTATACTACCTAATAGGGCTGCCTTTATTTATATTTTTAGTTCTTAGCTTTTAGTATTAGCTTAGCTAATATTAAAGGTATAGAACAGTAGCTATAAATAAGATAATAACTACTACTATAATAGTAGTAATTATAGTACTACTATAACTACTAGAGCTAGTAGGCTTAGTATAATTTTTCCGGGCTAAATTCCTATTTACTAGTTAGTATATATTTTATTATTAAATTCTATTACACTGGTGTAGCTCCCGTTAGGGTCTATACAGCTGTTCTATCTAGGCTAGTTTACAAGGAGAAACCGTTTGCTGCCATGCAGCGTTCGGATGAAAACCCCGTCCTCTGCGGCGTATAGCGCTGAGCGCTCTTCTCGTTGTTGTATAGCTATTAGGGACACGTGGTAGATCTATTAAGTCCACCACGGAATAAGCCATCGTAATGCGTTTTCCTAAATCTGTCCGGGTTTTGCAGTCGTCCTCCTAGGCGCGGGTCGAGTTGATTCCGGAGTAGTGAGCTGGTTTAGGATTAGCGTGAGGGCACGCGTGCTGTCGTTTCGCACGCGTGCCCTTCGTTAAGGCGTTGGTCCTTGAATTGAATAATGTATATAGGGGTAGTGCCGTATAGGCTGCGATATATATAGGGGCTGCGGTAGACAGGCGGATACAGCTGTTAGGTGGGTGCGTGATATAGGCGGCGGTGGCGCTGTGCGTGCGTAGTGTGCGTAGTATGCGTAGTGTGCGTAGTATGCGTAGTGTGCGTTGTATGCATAGTATGCATAGTATGCGTAGTATGCGTAGTGTGCGTAGTATGCGTAGTGTGCGTTGTATGCATAGTATGCATAGTATGCGTAGTATGCGTAGTGTGCGTAGTATGCGTAGTGTGCGTTGTATGTATAGTATGCATAGTATGCGTAGTATGCGTAGTGTGCGTAGTATGCATAGTATACGTAGTATGCGTAGTGTGCGTAGTATGCATAGTATGCGTAGTATGCGTAGTATGTATAGTATGCGCAGTATATATAGTATATATAGTATATATAGTATGCGCAGTATACGTGGTATACGTAGTATACGTAGTATGTATAGTTATGTAAAGTTGTAGAAGATAGAGTACCTACGTCTCCGCCTCTACTATTTCTCTAGCCGCCGAGAGGTATAGCAGGAGGTCCGTTCTTTAGAGGAGCTATTAGGCCACGGCCTTTCTTTCTTTCTAGCTTCTGTAGAGCTGTTTATACGTCCTTATCTTAGCCTTCTAGAATAGCTTGCCCCTGCCCTTAACGTGTTTTCCGCAACTTATTACAATATGTCTTGGGGATTGGAGGCTATGCCCGCAAGGGCATGCCGGCGTCGGGTGGCCGGGCACTCTTATACGGTGGAGGTAACCGTTGAGCCCTATATGCTCCGTCCGTAGGTTCGTGATAATTGTGCTCTCTACCTTCGTGAGTCCTTTGTGTAGTGCCTCTTGTCGTTTGCTCTATTTAGTGTCGAGTGCTGGTGTTAGGGGTCCTTGGCGTAGTTCTTTATGGTAGGCTTCCTATTCCTTCTTCCACTTCTCTTCGTATTCATCCTGGATTATGCCACGCCTCGTGCGCCTATAGGATTCTTCCGATTCGCCTTCGTATCGTGCGGCTAGCCGTGATGCCTTCGCCGCGAGCTTGCGGAGTTCGTCGCGCCTGCTTGGGCCGTACCGTGGTGTTCCTTTCGGCCTGTATTTAGCACGGACCGTTTCTTTTATGCGGCTGTATTGGGTTTCGATGTGCTTGCGGGCTGGCCCCTCGCGTGTGCGGTCCGCGTAGGCCACCGTAAGTTCCTCCAGCTTTAGCCGGAGTGGAGGGCATAATGTCTCGTGCTCTATTACCCTGATGTTTGTTGTCTTGTATGCCCCTGAGATAGCACGAAGGCACTGGTTTTGTGCTGTTTCGAGCTGCTTAATCTTTGTCTTGCTGATCTGCTCTTTCATACCCGGTGTAGTATACTAGGAGGTGCATCCGTACATAATGGCAGGCCTAATAACCGCCGAGTATATTGTGCGTGCCTTCCGGAAGCTTGCGCCCCAGGTCGACGCCGTGAGCCTCGTAAGGGCCCCTATCTGGGCCGTGGCTTTATTCTTCGTGGTGTTGATGTGCGGGCCCTATTTAAGTTTGGAATCCACCTGGACCCCTAGTATTCTTAGGTCTGTTATAGGGCCTTCGGTAAAGCCCTGTATATTAACTATAGCTTTTACGTTGACAGACTTGCGGGCTCTTGTGAAGTGTATTAGGTGGTATTTATCTGGCGCAAAGACTGCTCCATGCTTTCTTGCCCACTCTATGCACCGGTCGTGCGCCCGTTCGATGGCCCTGTAGTTCTCTTCTGTGCTTTTGCTGTACGTAAGGATGTTTGTGTCGTCGACGAACCCGTAGGCTGTTGTATTGCCGCGCTGTAGCATTGGTAGGAGCGTGCTGGCGAAGAAGAGGAAGAGTATTAGTGATAGGGAGGAGCCCTGCGGTATTCCTGTGGTGACTGCAATAGGTTCCGCTATAAAGTTTCCGATGGCGAGCCTTGTAGTGCGGTTCTGTAGGAAGGACCTTGTGAACCTAACTATCTACTCCGGCACTTGTTGAATCTGTAGGTTGTGTATTATACGTTTGTGTGATACACGGTCGAACGCCCCTGATATGTCTAGGCTAAGAAGTGATGCTATAAGCTGTGGGTTTCCTCTCTATACAGCGTGGATTTGTTCAGTAAGGAGCTCGAGTGCTGTTAGTGTTGAACATCCTGGTCGTGCCCCTATCTGACTAGGTGGAAGCATATCCTTTTCTTCCGTAATTTTCGATAGCCGCATAGCTACAATTCGTTCGAATAGCTTGCCTATTGTTTCTAGCAGGGCGATCGGCCTATAGGCCTTTGCCGTTGTGTAGGACGCTTTCTGGGGCTTGCGTAGCACCACCGTAATGGAATCTTTAAACGGCCGAGGATGGTGTCCTTTACGTAGGCACCTTGTGAAGAACCGAGCCAGCGTAGGCGCCAGCTGCATTTCGCACTTCTTGAGAAACCTGTTGGTAATCCCTGTAATACCCGGGGCTTTGTCTGGGGCAGTTCCTATTAGCGCTGAGAGGACATCCTCAATTGTAACATCTAGCGTGGTGTTGTACGGTTCCGGGTATTGGAACCCCTCTAGGTCGGATAAGTCTGTATTAGCCGGAGGCGGAAAGAACTGCTCCGCTAGTATGCGTGCTTTTGTTTCGTTGTCTGTGTATAGAGTAGGGTCCTCGGGTCTTGAAAAAGGGGGAAATTGAGGCGGAGGTCTCGATTCCTTACCAGCCGTACGGCCCCAATTGGCTAGCTTCCATACACCCTTTGGGTTCTTTGTTACTTTCTCTACTGTACGGCGCCACGCCTTAGTGCTCTCCCTCCGTATAGTTCTCTTCTTGCGGTTGCACTGGACACGGTACGATATCCAGTCCTCTATAGATCGCGACGAGCGCCATGTTCTATACGCCCTCCTGGGAGTTAGTATATATAAGCTTCTAGTAACCTATTAGCTTATATAGAAGTTATTTTAAATTAATGCTTTTTTACTAGCCTTTATATTTGTATATATAGTTTAGAGAAATAGCTATATCTTAAAATAGGATTTCTATTTATCCGTTAAATAGAAACATTGTTAAAAATATTTCTATATCTATTTTTGGAATCGATCTATATAGTCGTCGTATATTAGCTAGTGCTTCTACACCGACCTTAGCACGCGCAGAGAGTAAAAATGCTAATCTAAGATTTGCTATAGCAAAAATAATACCGTCTCCTACGGTTAATATATCCTAAATCCCTTTCTAATTAATACTCTTTTCCTCTATATTTGGGATACTAAAGGCACACTTTCTATAATTAAAAAGGTATTAAAGAGTAGGCCGTTGTAAATTAGGATCGGCGGACGGAAATATATATATATTACGACTTTTAATAATATAAAGTATAACAGGTTTATAGATAATCCTCCGCATAAATACTTTATAGTCTTCCTCTGTTTTTACTGTTAATAGACTGTATATTAGTGGTCCGATAGATACTATACTATGCCGCTCTTTTAATATACTACCTATATTGCTATCTCTTTACTAAGGACTTTTTCTAGAACTTTTGCCTTGCTATTTTATTCTACTTTACTTTCTTAGGTTAGGATCTTCGCCTTAATTTTGCGTAGCCTTGCTATAGCTTGCTTAAGGGGGTATTAGGTATACCGCGAATAGGCCCGAGTCCGGTAACTCTAGGGAATATTGCAAATTATTATCTATAATTTCAAATAAGGGAATATTAAAGAACACTTAAAATATCTTTTTTTTAATACTAAATAAGGTAATATACTTTCTAACTCTTTCCGGCCTAAGGTCGCCTATATTTGTAATAAATAGGAACTTTTAATCTAATAGATAGGATTTCTTATATAGATAACTGCATTGCTATAACTTTAATTATTAAATGTTGTTAATAGTAAATAGGGGGCTTATTATAATCCGCGGAGTTAAGCTAATGCTAATAATACTATTGTAGATACTCCTAACTACAGCCTTTACGTCCGCCTTTTAAATATTGTAGATATCGCCTAGATAAACTCTAACTATAAAATCTTTAACTATGTTTTCTAGATAGTTTATATTTGCTAGTTATAAAGCCTCTAGTAAGTTAAAGCCCCTAGTCTCTACTAAAAAACTAAGATTACCCTATAGTATATCGCAAAGTTTCGTTTTAGGCTTTATTTTACCGTGGTCTTTACGCGGATTATACTTTATTAGTTTTAGGAAATAGCGCATAGAAAAAAGCTAAGCCTTAAGATATTTAAGTTGGAATTAAACCCTAGGTTGCAAGTTAGTTAAGGTGTTTTTAAATACTTTTTCAGCGTACTAGACGGATAATTAGGGGAAGGGATTAAAACCCTTTCTAAAGGCGTAAAAAATGCTTTTTTTAAACTTTGGTTATAATAGCCCTTTTATAACCTTTACGCAAGGCTCTAAGTATTTAGTGTCCTTAGAAAAGGTATGCAATAATAGAATTCGGCTTTAAGACTTTAATCTAGGAAAGATATTATTTCTAACTTCCTAGTCTATAATTGCTGGAAAAAGGTACCGGCTACCTATTAACTCTTTAATCTCTGCCTAATCTACAGATAAATAAAGGGGTAAAAGAAGCTCTAAAAAGGAAACAGTTTAAGGGTCTAGTAGTGTAAATAGCCTTATATTATCTAAAAGGATAAATAACCACGTAGTATAGATATATAATAGGTAGTAAATAAGTTCCTAAGAATAATATAAGCAGCTTATTTTAAGATCTAGGTAAGCCTACCTATTTATATCTTAACGTTAAATAGCGGTAAAAAGTGCTAAGTTAAAGTATTGCCTATAAGCTAATAAACAGGAGAAGGTTATTAAATGCGTCGTATAAGGAACGCATCTTTAATACTAACTTTTTAATATTCTTCTCTTTACTTTTAGAATCTTTTAGTCTTGCTTACCACTTACTCTCCTATACTCTATTTTTGTTTTTTAAGTACTTCTGGAGATATCGAAATATATTCCTATTATAGAATATATAAGCGTTAGAGTATTCTATTTATAGATATAGAGCAATAGTATTAGGGAAATCTATTAGAAGTTTAGAATAGTTTACTTTCTAGAAGTAAAGTATACTATTAAGATAAAGGTTTATAACCCACTATTTCTTAATATTATCTAGGTACTGTTTAGCTGCTTCAATTCTATATTACCTATATAAGCACGTGATATAGACACTATTCTCGAATTCTAGCAGAAGTAGGTCTTCTCTTTAATCTATAAGTTCTATAGTCTAAAACTCTTATATTCTATCTCCTCTTCTAAGCGTATAAGCGAGGATATCTTTATTAATTAATGCGGTAATACAGTGCTCCGGCTTAAAATAATAGCAGCCCTTAGTTTTATAGATTTTTAATAACCGGGAGATATTTTTAGCGTCCAGAGTCCGGGCGCCTTCTATTTCCTGCGTTTTAAATTATAGGTATTATAAAGGGAGCTTTACAGATCCCCGAAAGTAGCTTCGGGTCTCTGCAAGCCTCCTAAAGACTTTATTATTTTCCATTTTTAAATTTTTTAAATAGTTGCTCGCCTTTTTATATTAGAAGGTGCAGCTAGTATATAATAAAACTATAATAAAACACTAATATAATTCTATATTTATTATTAGCAAGCGCAACTATAATAGCCTATAGCCCTCCCCTAAATTCTTTTTTAGAATAAAGATGTTCTGTAAGAATTACACTGCGTAGTTGCAGCTAGTAATAAGCTCTTTAGCTTTTAAGCCTTTAATAACAGTAAATAATACCTTCTAGCTAGAGTATATTATTAATACTCTTCCTAATAGTGCAACGCAGACTCTAAGTCTTCTACTCTTTTTAGGAAAAGGGCATAAAAATATTATATTACGTCACCTGTTCCCCTATAATAATTTCCGGAAACCTTAGTTAGATAGCTTTCTTAGGATTAGGGTCGAAATAATATTAAGGATATACTAAAGCCCTATTATTTTTGCCGACGGTTATTTTACTAAGTATATATTAGTATAGTAGAAACCTGTATCTTGCTATAAGTCTACTGCGCATATTATAAACTAGCTATACACCGAATACTAGACTATAATAGACGCTTTGCTATCCTGTATAGTACTGCTGTTCGTTATTATTTTAATAATTTTTGTCGATAATTACAACGCGTTAGAAAACATCCGCACTTTTTTAACACAGTAGGATATCTTAAGTTCGACTTTTCCTAAAAGGATCCGCGCTTGTCTTATTATTATATCCTCTTAAAAAGATTAAACAGGTCTTCGAAAAATTTGCGCTGGACTTCTTAACAACACTAAGCTCTTCTTTTAAATTACCACCTTTATTATTAATAAACGTCTTTTTTAGCTAGCTAGACACCGCCCTTTAAAAGAAGAAATTTTACGGCAAACTAATTAAGTTAAAAATAAGCTTTGTTAGTATTGCTGGTTATTTAGCGCTCGGCACCTTAATACCCTTATTAAAGCAGCGCTCGCGTATAGCATAGTATCTCTACAGGACCTATTTTATATAGTTTAAGCCACGCGAGTAAATCACTTCCTTAATAGTAGTTAAGATTATATTAGTACTATTATTAAAGCAGGAAGAGAGGGAATAATAATATATAAGAATATTATTAGATTCCTTGCTTCTAGCTTTTTTATAGACGTATATCCCGCAGGCGGATATAGTAAGGAAAAATATCTGCTTTTATTTAAAAGAAGATCTAATAGAAGTATTAGGCTTTGCACTATAACACTTATATTAATTATTATATCGCCCTTTATTTATTAAGGCATTGTCTAAAGCATTTAATAAAAGTATAGAGGAGTATTAAAGTCGCCGAGTAGAGAAGCACTTTTGTGCACTTTTTAAGTTATTAAAAACCGTCCTAGTAAGTAGCAGTTGTACTATAAGTATAGGGAATTATTAGAGAAATATTAAAATAATAAAGTCCTGCCTTTTTTGCTGTTTAAGAGTACCGCAGTATATACTTAGTTGCGGGCACGCTATATACGATATATGCGTACGTATTTTTAGAGATTTAGATTAAGGAAAAGAGTATAACTATACTATTACGGTATATATCCTCTGCGGCACAACACCTAAGCCAGGCGCTCTAAAAGTTAGGATTAAGCCTCTAATAGCTAGTATAAGGGTACTAAGCATTAATAGTAGAGGAATTAGAGGTATTATTCTATTAGAGTGTCTTTTGTTAATATAGAAGGCCTTAGAAACCTGTTATCTATAAGACTTTTTTAATATTTCTATAGAAATAAGTTCTAGTATATTGCCTTCCTAATCTTCTATATTTATAACATAGCTAATTATATATAGGAGGGTTAATTGCTTTAACGCTATCTTTCTATAATTAGAGCGTGCATTAATACAATTAAACCTTTAACAGTGTTTTTAAGCAATTCTTTCGGAAAACACAGGATATATCGGGTTCTTTAATACGCAGGTGGCGTAACTATCTACAAACCTGGATTATAGACGGGCAGTATAATACAGCTAATCTAGAAACGCAGTTTTAGCGCATATTTAGAGCTACCAGGCGTCTAAGAAATCCAGCAACCTCCGCCTATGCAGGTGCAAAAGTTGCTATAACTGCTATAAATATAATAGACTGCTTAGTATTCTTATTCTTAAACTATAATAGCATAAAGAAGTATAAAGGTATAGCTATTTAATTAGTATACTAATGCTTTACTAAGACTAATAAAGGTTATATATATATAAAGCCAATTAATACTAGTATTAATAAAAGCCTATTTATATAGGAAGCGTAAGTAAAGGTCTAGAATAATCTTATATACTTAACTAATTAGAATATAAGTGCTAGAGCTACCTCTGCCGCTCTAATATTAGTATATAAATTATTACCTATTAAATCTTACTAATATAGCCTTTAGTCTCTTCTAAGTTATATATTTAGACTTGTTTAGAATATACTAAGACAGGGCTATAAAAAACAACAACCCTATTATATTAGGACTCTGCGAAAGCTAGCTTATCTGGCCTGGTAATTATAAAGAAAACATTGTTCTATCTCTTAGAACCGGCACTAAGTAAAATTAGTCTCTATATACGCCCTACTTTAAGCATATTTTAAAAAACAGCTTTATTCCTTAAATCGGCCGTTATATTCCCTTTTTAATAGATGGAGAGGTTACTTAGAACGCTATTATCAGCCGCTTAGACCCTAAAACGCGAAAGAAATACTTTTATTTTAACGTCCACCTTAATAAACCAGCCGCTATTAATAATACGTCTATAATACTAAAACTGCGTAAGGCGGTAAATACTTAGCCTTATATATCCCGCAATATTTAGGAGTTTATTTTTTCTCTTTTAATAGCTTCTTTCTTCTTTAAGCTTAATTGTATTCTACAGTTTAATAATAGCTTCTATCGCTGCAAAGGATTAATCTAATGCAGGAATAACAGCCCTAAGGTCCTTAAACTGCTTACTAAGCTTTCGCTAAAAGGTTTAGATTTTATTATTAACTCTACTAGTCTTAGGGACCTTAAAGAACTAGCTAATATATATACCTAATGTTTAAGATTTAGGAAAAAAGTTATTTTCTATATAAGGCACCTAACTAAAATCGTTACTATATACGTACGCGTTGGGCACAACTATTATTACGTAATCGGCGGTTTTCCTTATAGTATGCAATAGTTAGTTTAATAGTAGTACCTTAATTCTATATTTAGGCTTCTAGATTATAGAAGCTTAAATATCGGCGACTATAAGCGGTGTAGGGTATAGAAGCTGCTAATAAAGCAAAATTATATTTTAAAGTTATTGCAGTTAGTATATAAATGTCTTTGTATATCGTGACTATTTAAGGCTCTATAAATTCTACTTTTCGTAATTAGTTAATATCCGGCACCTAGATATCTAGTTATATATAAAGAATTAAGTGCTACTACTACTAAACTACTAAGCTCTGCTACCTTAACTCCTTCTACCCCGCTCTATTTTTCCCGTTGGCCGATATAATAATAAAGCTATAAATAGCATTATACTTTTAATTATTAAAGAGCCCGTCGATAGCAGTTAGTAAAGTAATAGTGCGTCTACGTTAATCCTATAAATAGGCATCTATTTATAAATAGGAATACCTGTTTAACAGCTAACTATTTAAAAACTTATTTATTTATAGTATTCCTAGATTATATAAGTACTTACTATAGAAGTAAATTAGAATAAAAAAGCTTGCCTATACCTAATAATATAGATTCTATTTCGCAACTAATTAGCTACTTCTAAAATTTCATCTTCTCTAAAGAGGAGACCCTACTACTTAAAGAAAAGATTGCCTTACTTTTTAGTAATTCTTTTAATATTAGGACCTCTAATAGTTAACATCGCTTTTAAGTTAAGGGGTATACCTTCTCGCTTTCGGGTCGCAAGAAAGTAATAGACTCTTAAGGTATTAAACTATTCGATATCCGGAAGAAGTTTCTTATATTCCGTCGAACCTATTACTATACTAACTTGTAAGGTGTAAAGTTTTTAAATATAGAAAGACGCTTTAAGTATAAGTATAGCGGTAATTTTATAGGATATTATATATACTTATAATTGTATAGTTATAGGCTTAAAAGCTATAGCAACCTTTACTTTACCTTCTAGAATAGTAGAGGAATTTAAAATATAGATATAATCTTAAATAAAGTCGAGTAAAAACTAATTATATATAGGGAAGAGAGTTTATTGCATTTTAGGGCTAAGATTACTCTCGAATAAACTTAAATAGAACTTACCTCTATTAAACGCAAGCTACTAAAGCCTTATAACTTGCTTTTTAATAAGTAAGGATATAGACTTATAGTTAAGCCAAATGTTAATTAAGCACTTATAGTAGCAATATATATATATATAGGTATATTACCTTAAATATATTAGCGAATAGGCACTAATATTAGTAGATAAGTTTAATAAGAAGTAGGAAAAAAAATTAGGTGTTAAACGAATAATTAACCACGCCAGTAGAGCTTATAAACTAAATCCTCGTGCTTAGTAGTAGGCTAGATATGCAGGCAATTCTATTTTACGTAAAGTGCGTCCCTGTATAGCAAGAAACCTCCTATACTAAGAAATATTTTTTATTTAAATATTTTAAGTCTTTCCTTATAAGCCTATAAAGTTATAGCTAATATAATAATATTCTTTACGTATTTCTTCTTAGGAAACCAGTTTATAATAAGAAAAATACAACAATCTTAGTTATACTGTTAATTATTCTGTTTACAGCGTCTAGGACTAAATTAGCTTTACTACCCTGCTCTACCACGACTATTAATATATTTTTAAATTTCGGAGGATTAGGATAATAATCCTATTAAAGGAAAATATATTTGCAAGCAGTAAAGATATATAATACTTAAAAAAGCATGCACTTTAAAGTTTTTCTATATAAGGGAACGCTTAGTGTCTTAGTATATAGATTTAGCGCGCTTATATAAGCGAGTATTATTTATTTAGCTACTTATATTATACTCTATACTATATTAAAATAAAGTGCGGCGTTCTTCTAGAAGCTTCGACAGTTATATGTCCACTATTTTTAGCGTCCGCGCCTATTATTAGTGTCGTGGCCTCTTGCCACCCGCCACTCGTTCACCATCACCACAATCGCTAACATAGACCGAGCCAGCCAGGTGCTGGCGCAAGCCCCTCTAGACGTGCCTAGGACATACGCTACTCTTGCAGAACGAGGCGATGTTCCTCTCTCAACGCTCCATTATCGTGATAAGGGACGACGCTCAATAGAGGAAAAGGCTTAAAGCCAGCAATACTTAACCCCAGACGAAGAGAAAGCTGTCATTAAATTCTTATTACTAATGTCTAATCTCGGGCAGCCAGTGCGCATAAAGTTTATACCTTCGCTAGCCTTTTGTGTCGCCCGCAACCGATTAAAGAATAAACCAATCAAGCCTCCGGGCAAGAACTGGGCTCGGGGCTTTAAGAAACGCCATCCAGAACTTAAAGCTAAAACTGTTAGAGCGATTAACTGGAAACGACATAGGAATAACATATATAATAAGATTGTAGAGTGGTTTAAATTGATTAGAAAGGTGCTACAGGATCAGGATTTGGCTATTCTGCCGGAAAATATCTATAATATAGATGAGACGGGAGTCTTGCTGAGCATGCTCGGTTCTATCAAAGTCCTTGTAGGTAAGGATGACCTGCAAGACCATAGAGGCGCGGGTGTTAAGCGGACAATGGTGACTGCTGTTGAGTGCATCAGTGCTGACGGCAGGCGGCTGCTCCCCCTTATAATCTGGCCAGCTTTAACCCACCGAAGCAACTGGACCACATACCCAACCCCCGGATGGCATTATGGGCATTCTGAAAATGGATATAACGACTCCAAGATTAGCTTGGAGTGGCTAACGCGTGTATTTGATCCCCAAACCAAAGAACGGGCTAACCAGAAACCACGGGTTCTAATAATAGACGGCTTCGGGACACACGAGACGCTCGAGGTCTTGGAGTTTTGCTTTGAAAACAACATCATCCTATGCCGTCTCCCCTCTCACACGGTAAGTCGTAATACACATACACGCTGATGCCAGATTTTCACTCAACTTGGGGGTTCAAGACCGCCTGTCTAAGTCGCGATTAAACAGCGAGGATCTAGTATCTATCATACCCCCTCCTTCAAGCCCTCTCACCTTCACTATCCCCACCCCACGCCTTCCTCGCCCTGGCGTCCTAACCAGTAAAAAGTCCCTAGGCATCCCGACAACCCTCTTCAACCCTCTTCAACCCTCTTTATAGATACCTGCTAATTTGTACAACCACCTAGTCTCACAAGCTCCAGCACTGTGACGTCGGAGTCTTCGCACCATTAAAGGCAGCCTATCGCGATCAGGTTGAGCTACTATATCGAGGAGGTGTAGATGTAGTTAGCAAGGAGCATTTCACATCTCTATACTGCCCTGCAAGGGAAAGGGCATTAACTAAGAGCAACATCCTAGCCGGGTGGGCCGCAACTGGTTTATTTCCATTCAATTCAGAGAGAGTACTCAGACATACACCGAAACCCCCCGCTCAGCTTACCGTTTCCGTTCCGAATGCTAATAAGGTGGTGGGGTCGCAAGACAAAGTACCGCAAACACCTGTAACGCCAGTGACAGCAGAGGGTCTTACGCCAATACACAAGCTAATTAAACAGGATGCTCATAGGCTTAATAAGATCAGCAAACAGCGCCTACATAGACACGTACAGAAGATCGCAAGTGCCGCCCAAATATCCTTTGCCGAATGTGCCCTTCTCCAGGATCAAAATCGACTCTTGGCTAAGATAAACGGCGAAGCCAAAGTTCGCCGATCGACCAAGTCATTGATCCTAGGGAAGGCGAAGGTGATGAGCTTTGAGGATCTCGGCGAGGCACGAGCGAAGCGTGATGCAAAAGAGAAAGCTATCGCAAGTAAGAGAAAACACGGGCGTAAGCGCAAGAGTCCTGTGCCAGAGGAGGCAGAGGCGGATCCATCAGCGCCAGAGGACAAAGTGATGCGGATGAGCGAAGTTGAGCCAGCGAAAGCCGTACAAGGACCGTCATGGAGGGCACCAGTGGCGAAGATGTACTAGGACAATTTTGTTGTTGAACTTGCTATAGGATTATCTTACACTGGAAGTTGCGCAGTTTATATACAGTCGCTAGCGAATGCAACTTCCCAAACGTGACCGTCATACAATTTTACCCCACCCGTAAAAGCCTTAGCGCCCACCTTATGTATCCGATTAGGCACCATTAGCCTACGCACGTGATTTGCCACGGTACAAGAAGGTAATTTAGTTAGGGTCTCCGCTAGCTGGATTTATTACATGATCTCTTTCTGGATAAGTACTCAGAGTATAAAAGATACATAGCCAAATAGATTATCCGCTGCACGTGAATATCCCGAGTGTGACGAGCGAGGCTGAGATCGAGACTCAGCTGAGTCGCCGCGTCTCTCGAGACCATAGTCCTGCAAACCTCCTACTACGCCGCGCGAGGCCACTCTGTCTATGCATTCGACATGACACAACCTAGTGCGACAATTGCCTTTGGAGACCGCAACCGCGGCTTTCAGGCGGGCATCATCAACGGCCCTGTTCACCACCATCCACCGCCTGGTAGGTTAAACAACGGCCAATGCTCGACTGCGCTAACGGCTATCCCACACCAGAGCGAGCAGAAACCCCGCCGAACCCTTCTTGCGCCGTCCCCTTTCGCCGCGACCCGGACTTTGTCGATCGCGGAACGCTGCTCGATCAGATACGCGAAACATGCTCCGCACCGGCATCTCGCATAGCGCTGGTGGGCCTGGGCGGCGTAGGGTAAGCCGAAAGGACACTTGGGCCTGTGCTCGCACCTAACATAGGCATAGGAAGTCGCAGCTTGCCATAGAGCACTGCTATCAGACCGCGAATCGGTCGCCAACGACGTGGGTGTTCTGGGTGCACGCCAGCAACGCGGGTCGCATCGAACAAGGCTACCGAGACATCGCGGACCAAGTCAAGCTGGCTGGCCGGAACGATCCACAAGCGGATGTGTTCAAGCTTGTTCGCAGCTGGCTTCGCAATGAGAAGAATGGGAAATGGCTGCTGGTCCTCGACAATGCCGATGATGCCGCTGCTCTCTCTATACCAGCAAGCAATGATCAGAAGACACAGGCGAGCGGCGGAGATGGCGCTTACCCACGTTACTTCTCATCGTATCTGCCCCAGAGCAAGAATGGCTCAGTTCTGGTAACCAGTCGGACAAGGAGCGTGGCGTTGCGGCTGGTGGAGGAGAGCGATATCATACCCATCGAGCCCATGGACAACGCCGGCGCGCAAACTCTTCTGCAAAAGAAGTTAGGAGAGGAGGTGGATAAGGGCAGCACTGCCGAGCTTGCAAAGGCGGTTGAATTCATGCCACTCGCTCTCGTGCAGGCGGCAGCGTACATCCGACAACGAGCGCCAAGGTGTTCGATGCAGCAATACCTAGAAGCGTTCTACAAAAGCGACAAAAAAAGGACGGGCCTGCTAGACTACGACGGAGGCCATCTTCGGAGAGATGAAGAAGCTAAGAACTCCATTCTTATAACGTGGCAAATCTCGTTCGACCATATACTCCATGCAAGGCGGTCAGCGGCAGACCTGTTATCTTTAATGAGTTTCTTTGACCGGCAGGGGATTCCTGAAGCGCTTGTTCGCAATCAAAGTGGGGCACGGAATAGACAGGGGGGCGTAGAAGCTATTAATACAGATAGCGAAAATAGTGACAGCGACAATAGTAAGTCGGAAGCCAGCACCGACGACGGGTTTGAAGAGGATATTCGCACGCTAAGGAACTACTCGTTTATTGCGCTTACCACCGATGCAACAACGTTTGACATGCATAGGCTTGTGCAGCTAGCCACGCGGAAGTGGTTGGAAGGGCAGGGCCAACTGGAAATATGGAAGCAGCAGTATATTGACAATCTTTGCACAGCATTTCCGACAGGCGAACACAAGAACTGGGCCCAATGCCAAGCGCTCTTTCCGCACGCCAAGTTGGCGCTGTCACAGCCACCCAAGTCTGAGGAATCCCTCCAACAGTGGGCTCTATTGTTGTACAAGGCAGCATGGTATGCTTGGCAAAAAGGAAGTCTGAGTGATGCCGAGAAACTGTCGGTGAAATCAATGAAGGTTAGGGAAAAGCTGCTTAGTAAAGAGCATACGGACACGTTAAACAGTATAGCAATGGTAGGGCTCGCAATAAAGCTTGCGGGACGGTGGAGAGAGGCGGAAGAGCTGGAGGTGCAAGTGATGGAGACAAGTTCGAGGGTGCTTGGGGAGGAGCATCCTTCCACGCTGACCAGCATGGGCAACCTGGCGTCGACGTACAGGAATCAAGGGCGGTGGAAGGAGGCCGAAG
>NW_022985453.1:17712-19251 GCF_010093595.1 Mytilinidion resinicola | reverse complement strand
GAGGCCGAAGAGCTGGAGGTGCAAGTGATGGAGACGAGTTCGAGGGTGCTTGGGGAGGAGCATCCTTCCACGCTGACCAGCATGGCCAACCTGGCATTTACGTTCAAGGCTCAAGGCCGCAACGATGATGCTATTTTACTAATGGAAAAATGCTCCCAGCTACAAGTACAGGTTCTGGGCCCTCAACATCCACATGCAATACCATCGGTTAGGACTCTAAATCAGTGGCAGCTAGAGAATATGGGCATCGGAGTTTAAAGAGACTTTAATTTGTGTTGCACTCTTATAACCGTTATCAGGGCATTTTAAAAGAGATCATGTAGTAAATAGAGCTAGTGGAGACCCTAAGTTAGTAAATCCATTTCTTGCTTATAGTAGCAGGGTGGAGCTAGTGAATTGCGGAATAGGTTGTGCCCGGTAAGCATGTGCTACATAGGCACGACTAACGTCCGTCCCTGCGTGCCGGGACGCACGGTGTAACGGGACGCTTTTCACTTCGGACCTTCGCTATCTCTTTTTCGCGAGTACATAGGCCTGTGAATCATGTATAATATTCTATTGTTACTTCTCTATATGTGCACCAGTCTCCGACAATAACTACCATGATGTTGACTATGTTATTGATGGCTTCAACGGCGCTGAAAATTAACCCTTCGTTAATACCCCCTGTCTTTTCGAGACCACGAAGGTCTCCATAGACCTCGGAGGGTTAGATATAGAGTTTAAATAAGGAATATCCTATTTATAAGCTCTAAAGGCCTCTTTAACCTAGCAACAATGTGGTCCGAGAGTTTCGCCGGTTAAAATCGAAGATAGTAAAAAGCGTTCTAGCGTGTTGGGATACACTAGAGAGACTTAGCATGCAGTAGCGTGCTTATATGTTGTTGTAATCGTCTGTAACAAATTTGGCGCTTTACCCATTTAAGTTAACCTCTGAGAATAGCTATGGCGCATGGCGACGGGTTTCTAGAAATGTGTGCAGCTAACGTAACCCTATGCTGCATAACGATGTGCTCCAGATCTATATGCTGCTTGCCTGCAGTATACAAACACAAGCCTCAGCACCACATTAATAGTATTTGCATCTAAATCTGCGGAAGAGTTTGTGCTGTATAGAAGCTTATTTAGCTGCTTCCTTAACGTTGGCAGAAAGATCTATAGCACTAGGTCTTTACGCCGAAAACTCTGCTCTTGATCCATCGGTTTTGTCAGGTTCTATACCCAAGACAGCAAGCCTGCTTCGAAGCGTCTGGCAGTTTAGATGATTAGTTCCAACCACGCTTTCGTAGCCTGAGAGAGCTTTCAAGTACCAGGCTCTAGCATCTTCTACCTGGTGCTGACAATCGTAGAGTAAGGCAAAGCTCCACATATTTAGTAGCGCAGGAAGATAAGTAGATAATTTTTCTGGCTTTATTGCCTTCTTATAGCCCTGCAGCGCCCGCTGGTACATCTTCTCCGCCTCGTCAAGCCGTCCCAGGTCCGCGTAGAGGGCGCCCAAGTTGTTGACCGTGTCGAGTGTTAATGTATGGTCTGGTCCCT
>NW_022985453.1:0-17412 GCF_010093595.1 Mytilinidion resinicola | reverse complement strand
ATGCCTTCTTAAAGCCTTGCAGCGCTCGCAAGTACATCTTCTCTGCTTTTTGTCGGTCTTCTTCTGCAAGAAGATAGCCTAGACTGTAATATATTGGCTCTTGTATTATGCCTACGCCTATCTCTTCTTCTTCGGCAAAGTTTGTCTTTATTAGCCACCTACTAATGCCTATAGCATGCCGTAGTAGTTGCTTCCGCTTTCTCTAGAAATCCTGCTCGCCTTTAGATAGTATATTCAACGCCACTATTTCTACCGCTATCCGGCCAAGGGCGTGTTGCTGCTCCTTGCCTTCTGCTAGCCGCCCACACTATTAATGCAGTACCGAGTGCATTAAATAAGTGTTACTATCTTCTCTGCTATCTATAAGTAAGTAGCGCAATAGAAGGCTAACTATATTAGCGTACTCCAGCTTATCTTCCGCAATACTTAGTAGCTATACAGGAGTATTTATTCCTTTAGGCAGTTTTATTGCAGCTGCAACCAGCTTATACTAGAGCTTGCTATAGTCTAGGTACCCCTATAGTTTAAGCAGCTACGCTGCTTACTTACTTTGCTTTTTAACCTATTTATAGGATATAGTCTAAGTTATTAACATATTGCGGTTACTATACTCTTCTAGTAGAAATCTTCCCTATTTCTATATTAAGCCCTTCTAGGTCTTATTATAATACTTAGTATAGGTTAAAGCGGATATATTTATCTCCTGTATATATAAGCTAGCTTAGGTTAGCGCTAGAGGAAGCCTACTAAGTTATTTAAAAACTATATCTATATCTATTAAGTAAAAATCAGTCCTGCTATTCTTTAATAATAGGCGGGAAATTGTTAACCTTACCCTTAACTACCCTTCCGGTATTACTTTTTAGAATAGCTTTTGCCTGCTCTATCTTAACTATTCCTACTTTAAGCCCTATTCTAAGCCTCTAGAAACTTACTAGCTAACTAGTAATAAGAATTAACCTATAGTCTATACTAGGGAAGTATATTTTTATATTATACGCCTGTACGTTATCTTTATTATAGTAGTTGCGGTTAATATTATTAAATATTAGCAGCTAATACTAATTTATTGCGAGAGACAGCCACCGGAGATACTTATACACCGCTATATTAATATTAATTATAGAGCGCTTTAGCATCTCTATACTATCTGCTATTAGCTTGTCCTGCGGCAGTCTCTATATTATACTCGCAAATAACTGTTTTAAGCTAGCCTCTAACTCCCTATTTAGCTAGAAAATACTGCTAAAAGCGTAATAGTATTTCCGCGCAAACTTAACTGCTAGTTGCGTTTTGCCTATACCGCTAAGGCTGTAGAGAATAATAACCTTCTATTAACTAGTTATAGTTATATTACTAATAAAAAGCCGCTCTAGCTCCTATATCTCTATATTGCGTTAGATAAACTTGCTTATAGTTAGTATACCTTAAAAATAGAAGTTAATTTTATACTTGCCGTAGTCTACTATAAAAGTTAACCTCTATTTATTATTATCTACTAGTAGAATATATAGTTATATTAAAATCGCCCCTATATAAGCTTAGGAGATTTATTAACTATACCTTTAACTACTTCTGCTACTATTTTAAAATTTTCCTCTATTACCTTTCTAAACTTATTTATATTAAAGTAGGTATATAAAAGCAAGTACTTACTAGTTAAGTCTAACAGGTTAAAACAGCTAGAGCTCTTGCTAACTATAAACCTTTATATATATAGTTAGCCTTATAGGTTATATAATACTTATTTATACTTACTATCTAACTCTACCCCTCTATAATCTTCCCTATATTACTGGCCTTAAGCTTATAGAAGCATGCAATCTGCGTTTTATTTATCTAGCCCCGTATTTTCTTTAGGAAGCTATTAACCACCTCTTGCAGGTATACGTTTCCCGGCTGCAGCACCTTAAAAGCGGTGGGCTGCACCTAATTATTATTATATTTGCGCTGTGCCGCCTCCAGCATCTCTATTTAATTTATCTCTCCCGCGCCTTAGAACAGTATTCTAAAGAAGACTAGGCTAGTAGTTAATAGAAATACTCTAAGCTACTTACTCGGGTACTATTCGGCTTCTAGCAGTACTTAGGAAATGCTTAGCTACTAGCACATCGCTGTCTAGTAGACCTACTTACCTTAAGTATAACTAACCTGCTAAAGCAGTGCGCTATAAATAGCAGCGGACGGAACAAAATATCCTAATATAGTTAGCGGATTCACCACGCCTTTTAGACACGGTTGGTACCTTTCTTTTCCGCCTTAAAACTATTAGCAACCGCTCTGCTATTATAAACGCGCTCTACTATATAGCCTTCTTACTAAACTACTGCAATTAATATCTATAGCATATAATATATATATTTAGCGCGACTGCTAGCAGTATACTTTCCTTCTTAAGCTAGTTAACCCACTGCGGGCTCTTCCTAGTACCCTTATTTTTATACTAGCTGTTATTAGAATAGGCGCTAAGGCTGTAAACTATAATAATACTAGGTGGCTTACTATAAGTCTAAGTAAGCAGATATAGGAGCTAAATATACTTAATAATCTAGGCAGCTTCTGCCTTTGCTAGTGCCTTACAGAGCACCTTTAGCCTAATATTATTATTAGTTACTAGCCGGCCCTAGCCCCGCGTTAGCCTTAGCGTGCGGGTTTATTATACTACTAGTACCTACTATAGTTTGCTTTTAGTATATAACCTAGATATATTAATATATAAAAGTAAAAAATAGTAGTAAGTTATATAGATAATTAATAAGTATATATTAGGCTAAGGCAGCCCGCGCTTTATTAACTTAGCCGGCCTGCAGCAAGGCTGGGGCTAAGCAGGCAGCTAAAGGCAAGTCCCTTATAAGGCCCCAGGCGCAGATATAATCCTAATAATAAAAGATATATTATTTCTATAATTAATTTAACGTGCAGACTTAGCCTATATAAATATACTTCTAGCAACTAGATATACCTCTATTCTTAAAAGAAGCTAAGCTCGCGCATAACTATAAGCCTATAGCTAAAGTACTAACCGCAACTTTACTAGGCTACCCTTTAGTTAGGCAGAAACTTTAGTGCGGAGATCTAGAGGCGATAGCACCTTATCTTTAGATTATAACAACTTTTTCTAGCGCTAATATTAACCCTTTACACCGCCAGCAAGTTAAGAGTTATAAGATTATTATTATAGAAGAACTATAACTATATCTAGTCTAGATCTATAACCGCATTTTTATTAAACTTCTACTATAGTATTTACTATTACAGGTATTCTAGAAAACATTTCTAGAAGAAGGCATAAACTAAGCGGGCTATAGCTAGAGCAACTTCTATAAGGCTGCAACAGGCTTCCTATAGATATACTGCTACTTAATTTAGTATAAATCTAACTTCTATATCGCTTAATAAAACTACCTCTACCTTATACCTAAAGATATAGACTGGCTATTATTCTGCTAGTTTACCTTAGAACTTAGCTATATTAATAATATAATTATATTAAAGAGATACTACTATAGCAAACTAAAACTAATATAACTTAATTTATATACCCTGCTGCTTTTCTATAAATTCTACTTTAAGCAGGTGTATAGATAGTATAGAGACTTCTTTAGACGGCTGTATAGGCCTATACTCTTTATATTTGCTATAGTCTTAACAATTCTAAACTTAATATAGGTTGCACTTATAGCTAACTAGCTAGAGGCCTTTTATTAGGAGGCAGTATAGTATATATTTTAATATTTTAGCATAGTTAGCCTCGCCGCAGCGGCTATTATTTTATTATAGTTTATGCTTCTATAGCTATAAATATTCTTAGACAAATAGATATATACTATAAAACAAAAGCTAGTAAAGAAATAAGAAGCCTAAAGTACGCTATATTAGATAGGCATATTTAGTATAGATAAAGTTGTTATAACCCTAGGTAGTAGTATTGCCTTGCTAAAACTTCTGCTAATATATCCGCGCTACTAGAGCTCTCCAGGGTGCTAAAGCTAACTTACTTTCCGTAACGGTTGCTTTGCCTATATATACCACTGCAGACACAGTAAAGTCTAGTACTATACCTAGTTGCGCTACCTTAACTATTAGCTCTGTTATATCTACCTCTAATACTACTTTTATACGCTTCTAACCTTATTTCCCCTTAACTTTAGTTTTCTTAGCAGCCTCCGTTTTAGCACGCTTTGCCCGCGCGTCCTAAAGCTCCTCGTAACCTATAACCTTAGCCGTACCTAGTACTAGTAACTTCGTCGCTTATTAAACTTTAGCTTTATTGTTAACTTTTAGCAGGAATCGGATTTAGTTCTGCTAGAGAGTACCTATAATAAAGGATATTTAGGTGGCTTTAGTAAATTTATAAAGATATCTCTATAGCAGAGTAGGAAATAATTAACTTAAGTTAATAGATTAATTGATTTGATTTAGTTTAACCAAATTAATTAATTAATCCGAAAAGGTGGATTTTATTAATTAAATTAACTTTAAGGCATTAAATTAATTAATTTAATTAGTTTAATTAATTCCTATTTACGGAGCGTAGATAGAGTATTCTATAGACAGCCTACCTAGCAGAAGTGCTTACTAAGCAGTCTCCTAACCCTGATTTTCATCCTAACTTATATTAACGCGTTTAACACTATACCACCTCTGTATAATATTACACCTAGTAATAAATTAGAACCTTTAGAACGTACAGCAGGAAGTTATCGCACGCGCAAATTAAAAGAAACCTCCTTGTAAGGTTAATTCTATACGCGCCGAAGTTAACACGAATAAACACGTCGAAACACCTGCTATAAACAACAATAATATTAATAACAACAACCTATATAAGAACCTTAATTAGCTATAGGTACCGTATCTATAGAGAAGGCCTTATAAAACCCTATAACTGTTAAAAGTAAGCTAGATTTACGCGTATAGTTGGCCTGTTTACTATTAAAAGCAGCGCTAGAAGTTCTGGCTCTGCAAGTACTGCTATATATATAGAATACCTAGCGGCGAGTTCAACGTTAAAAAAGCTACTTTATTAGCTATAGCTTACCTAGGGCAGTAACAGCGTGGCTATAGGGTTAATAAAGATAGCTAGATTAACTTCTCTACTCTAAACTAAATATTAGTGTTAGCAATAATACAGTTCCAGGGCATTAATATTCTACAGGACGTGGCTAATAAGCTAGTAAACAGCTTTAATCGGGCGAAGTTTCTACGCGCTGTTTAATACTAGGTTGCTAATAATAATTAGGCTTTACGCGTTATTAAAAAGCCTGCCTTCCGCAGTATAATCGCTGCTGCTAAACCTATTGCCGAATTAAGCCTATAGAAGACCTATTATACACTCCAAAAATCTATTATAGCCGAGTATAATTCCTATATACCCGCCGTAATTAAACACCTCTAGCAGGCAACTAGCCTTATCTATATATTATTTAATAATTAGACTTTAGTTAGTAATAAGCATGTGCTTACTAGGATATATATATATTATCTAAATAAGAATAGCCGGCTAAAGGACTACTTATTAGGCCTGCCTGTTCTTCTAGGCTAGTACTTAGGCAAGAATATTATAGAAATAGTTAGCTTAATATTATAATTGTTTAAAATTAATACTAAGCGCCTTAGCTACTTTATACTTAACAACGCTATAAATAATAACACTGCTTTAATAGCAATAGCTAATAAGTTTAAGTTTAGTATCTTCCAGCGTTGGTTACGCTGTACCTGCTATATTCTTAACTTAGATGCCTAAGTAATTATATAGGGTAAGGATAAGAAGGTATTTAAGAGCATAGATATAAATATATAGGTAAAATTATATTTCTAATCTTATTACTATTCTATATTGCGCTAATAGTAATATAGGAAGAAAAACTGCTAATAGTAGAGTAGAGGAAAGCCGGGCCTATTAGGGTGCTATTTAATATTATATTATCTATTAGCGCCTTTTTATAAGCCCGAGAGCTGTTTATTAAGCTGTAGGTAGAGAACTTAAAGCGCTGTAATAAATTTTATAAACTAAAGAAGCTTATTAAGCCTATTAGAACTTAGTAGAACTTTTACTATAATTGCTTTAAGCGCGCCTGTAAGCTTTAAGGCCCTTTTAACGCGTATATATATATAAAGCTTAAGGAATATAATATTAAAGTAGTATTTTAGTGTAAGGATATAAAGAAGGAGAAACTGCGGTGCTTTATTAAGGAGTGAGGGCTAAATACAGGTAATTAGGTAATAATTATAGAGTATAAGCAGCTGCTTAAGCTGTTTAAAAATGCAATAATATAGCTATAGGGCAGAGGTTTAGCTAGTAGCTATAGAGCTATTTAGGAAGTTTTTATTATATTTAAATAGCTACTCTTAGCCCTTAAAAAGTAGAAGAAAAGGCTTAAAGCTATTAACTATAAGGATCTAGATATATCTAAAGATTACTTAGTTATTAATATTAACGCCGCCTATAAAAAGCTTATAGATTACTATAAAAAGATAGAAGACACCCTTATCTATTTTATAGCTATAATACTTTATCTAGTATATAAACACGCGCTTAAGGGGCTATAGAAAGTGCTAAAGGATTATAATATAAAGCGCAATAGGCTATATCTATATAAGAACTAGCTTTTAAATAGCTATAGCTTCTTCCGGCTGCTATAGCAGGTATATAAAAATAAGGTGGCTGCAAAGGCTGCTGGCGCAGCATCTCCTACCTTATTTCCTAATATAAGGCCTGTAAAACGCTGTCGAATAAGCCCTATAAACGACCGAGCAGACTTCCTTAGGAACTTTATAGAGGAGGGCAAGCAGGGAATAGAGGAAACTGTTAATAATAAGTATAAAAGGTAGAAGCGCAAGCTAACTCTAAAACAGGATAACCTACTAGCGAAGGACCCTATTTAGTACTAGGTTATTATAAGAAATCGCTATCCTATTCTAGGCCAGCTAGCCCTTAATATCTACTTTATCCTAGCCTTCTTAGCTAATTATAAGAGAATTTTCAGCAAACTTAGCAATCTCCTGGGTATACAACGCCTTAATATAAAGCCTAAGTTACTTAGTGCTCTGCAATCTATATACTTCTAGCGTTGAATTGGCATTAAACCTCCTAAGTAGTAATTAACTTATTAATTAATCTATTAATCAAACTAATTAATTCAACTTAGGGGTTAAAAAGTATTAATCTTATCAACTTAACTTAAGCATCTTAGAAATTAATTAAATCAAATCAAATCAATTACAGCCTGTTTAACAAAGCAATTAATCAACTTAAAAACGTTAAAGTTAATTAATTAATTAATCCCTACTCTGCTCTATAAACTCTGTTTGCTCTTCTCTTTAAAAGTATAAGTATTATGCTTAACAATTAAATTATATAGAGATATAAGACCTTTTACTAAAACTAGCGTGGCGGGCGTTTATAGAACTTCTTTCTAAGAACTCGGCCCTACAGCAACTTTATTAGCTACTAATACAGTTAATCCGTAAGCAGGCTGCGGTATAGACCTAAGCACCCTATCTAGGTTAAATAGAAATAAGCTACTTATAGCAAAGCTAGCCTTAATATTTTTGGTTGTAAATGCCTTTTCTCGTACAGGGTAGAATAGGGACGTAAAATGCTCCTTGCCTATTGTGTTTATACCTCCCCGTTTTAATTATTTAACTTGCTTGCGATAGGCGGCCTTTAGTAAAGCAAATGCAGCAATATTATAGGGCTAAAGCTTATAAAAAGTATAAAAAGGAAGTTAATACAGAATAATATTATTTATAAAGCAATATTCTAGGATTTTTAGGGTTTTATATATACCGAAGCTGTTAACGTAATCTATAAGTTAGTAGCCTATATAAGCTAGTAGCCTACCTAACCACGCTACTAAGGCTAAATATTCCGAATTACTCCACCACGAATAAATATATTTAATACAGCTATATACTAGCTAGCTGCCTGCCGCCTAGGGTATATACGTGTATTATATTCTATTGATTCGCACATGCTGCACCTAGGTTTTGCTCGCTGTGGCCGCTCGGCCGGTAGCTCTGCTATTTTTTCTGCTGCCCCTTTCTATACAGGTTATACACGATCGGCTGCTTCTTCACCTAATAGAATACCCTTTCTAGCTATATATATGCGCTTTCTTACCTTTTTTTATTTCTGGCGCTGATTTTCTATGCGTAGCTTCTTATTTTCGCTTGCAAGCAGCACAGCGTTTAATATTGCTGTTTTGCACGCCTTAATAATTTGGCTAAGGGCCTGTTCTACTGGACTTTATAGGCTATATATACGCCGCTGGCAATAGCGCTTTAGCAGGGCTGTCTGCTTTTATAGCTCGGCGATATTATAGGGTGTTTCGGCTGTCTAGGATCTATTTAATTATAGCCGTAGAGAGGGGGGTGGCGGCGTGTAATATCCGGCATGCAGTAATAATAGCATATAATCGGGGTTATATAGAACTAGGCTAGTAGCTGCAAATCCCGCCCGTATATTGCCTGTATATAGTGCCTCCTGCCTGGCCTGCCTATATATAGGTAGGAATTCGTGTTTATTAATATAGTTAATACTATAGCCTATAATCTGTTCAACTAGGCGTCTATAGAACCGCTTTAGCACGGAGAAACAGCTAATATCTAGGAGCTGCAGCAGATGCAATAAATATGCAGGCATATAGACAATAATAATATTGTAATCCAGGCAAAATTAGTCGAATTCGGGGTTTATATAGCTATCGTGGCCGTCTAATACAAGCATCCGATGCGTGCTAACTGTGCGATCTTTTGTATACTTATGGAATAGTTTTAGCTAGGCAAGGCTAATTTCATTTATTGTCCAGCTATTCTCACTAACGCCGATTAACTATTCCTTTGGAATAACCTCGTACTAAGCGGCTTAGTGTATTATTACTTTAAAGATAACTAGGGGTGGAATTTTAACCCCTATTGCATTAATATATTTAATAATTATAACCTATTCTTAATTGCCCGGCTGTACAGTTCTAGGCCGGCCGGCACAGTCTGTTCTAGTAACAACCCGGGCAGTTATAATAACACCTATTTAGCAGCCGGTTTTATTAAAATTCCAGGTGTCTTTATTAAGAATTCTATATTATATCTTAATATCTTGCACGCGTTTAAACCAGGCCCGGATAAGTATAGGATCTTCGTATTTAGCACGCTAATAGTCGTATTTGCGATTAAATTTGGATTTTAGGTTGTTATAGCGGCTAATAAAATTTCGTACCTAGTTCTAGCCGATAGTAAAGGGGGTATTCTGTACAACGCGTTGGCTAGCTAGAATGCTGGCTATCTGCCGTATAGTAGCAATACGGGGCGGTATACTATACTAGTTTATTAACAGAATCCTCTATATAAGAACCTTTTCTTATACAGGTGTAAGACGGCGATTTTTAGAGATAGCACCGCGTTGTGGAGGAATACCACGGGCGCGACGCGTAACCGTCTTTCTAGGCATATCGTATAGTTTCTTAACGCCTTAGAAGGATATAATTTGGCCGGTCTTATAGGCTTAAACGCCTAGAATAACTCTGCCTTTTTAAAAGATAGCTTTTTATTATTATAGTGCTGCTATTAGGGTGGTTATTAAACGACGCGTCGCGTGTTAAGTTAGGTGGGCTACTAGCTTATACAGGCCACTAACTTATAGATTACGTTATAGATTAAGACTTATAGCTTATTATTAGCTTATTTTTTAGTTTTAGGGTTAAATATATATTAGAGCTACTATAAGCTAATATATAAGTTAGTATATCTAGATTTAGAGTAAGTATACTGCTACCTAGAAATAGGAAATATAGTCTAGTTACTCCGGTAAGTAGTTGCTAGCTAGATAATTATAGGGTTTAAATGCCTACCGTCGCCGCTAATATATTTAACCGCGGTAATTATTATCCGCTTTACGCGTGCACCCCTATAGTTTTATATATTTTTCTTACCTACTAGCACTTTTACTAAACCTAGTATTAAAAGTATAACGCTAGTCTTATCTATATTATATATATTCTCTGCTAGAATAGCCGGATTATATAGTATTAGCCCGATTACCTTAAACTAGTGCGTAATCTTCTAGTATATATTCTTCTCGTGGCGATTCTAGTTAAGCGCCTTAACTCTCCTTACTTATATTTCCGGATAACGCTTTTTAAAGGCCTAAGCCTAGTTCTTATTTAGTAGCTTATATAGTCGGTTAATTTTAGGTTACTAGCGGGTAATATAGAAGGCTAGAGACGGTATAAACTTAATTTATACAGGCTGCCTAAGATCGGACATTTATAGGAAAAACTTAACCAGCGCATTCTCCTCCTAAGAATAGAAATACTGTTAACTCTAGGCTTTCTCCTTTTTTAAGCGGCGGCTATAAGCACAGGAATAAAGGGTAGAGTAAGGAACATTGCTATAATCTACTAAAGCACGGTAAAAAACAGGTACGCTAGATAGAAGGCCTTATAACAGCACTTAGCTTACTTTATCTATTATAATAATAACCTAAAAAAGCAGAGAGCGTATTAAGGCATTTTTGCTAGGAATAAGGCTATATTATAGTAGCGAGGCTAAGCATCTAGTAGACGCTTTTAGAAAGCCGCCAGCATGCGCTACAGCTATTTTTAGCTAGGAGCCTGCTCCGGTATAGCGTTGAATTTATTATAATAAAAATACAGCAATATTTAAGCACGCTACTGCAGGCTGCCTGTATGCTAAAAAACACTAAACTATTCTAACGCGCTAAAACGCTTTTCGCGATTTCCGCTCTTAACCGGTAAAACTGCCGGATTGTATATATATAAGCCTAAAGTAGCCTTTTAAACTTAGAAATTCAATTTTCGCTAATTTTACTTTCTATTAAACCCTCCGGAATCTAGAGAAACCGTTATAGTTGTAAATAGATAGAAGGGTATCGACGAAGGGTCGATTAACAGCGTTAATAAAACGATTAATAGTAAGGTTAACACCGCTGCAGTCCCTGCCGGAGGCTAATACACTTTAAGAGAAATAGCTGCAGAATATTAAATAATTAACTGCAGGTCCGTATAATAGTAAGTTAGAAATAGCAAAGCTCTAAAATGCGAACCTATTCTGTTATACTATGCGTTCTAGCACGCAGGAATAGATATTAGAGGTAGTAGTTATAGTAAAAACTCTATAAGATGCTTTTATAAGCAGCAGGCAAGCTAAATATATAGTGCCGGCTAATGTATATAATATATTATATACCCCTGCCAACAGCATGCTTATAGTATCTAACGGTAATTAAAAAAACTTAGTAGTAAATATTGCTACTATAAGCAGGGAGCGTAGCCGACCTACTTTAGCTACACTTTTATTAGCTTAAGCTATAGTAAATTAGAGAAGTACCTTTTACTATTATAACTAATTATATACCTAGGCTAATAGTACCTAACTAGATAACTTATATAAGGTAGAGTACTAAAACGCCGATTAGCTACACGCTTATAGCTATAAGCTTAGCTTACTAAATAATATATATAAATTATACTATAATACTTATATTAGACTTATAGAGTTGTTTTATACTAGCTATAATTAGTAAGTATTTTAATTAGAAGTACTAACTAAAGTAGTAACTTTATATAAATTTGCGTGTAATAGCCGCTATAAGGCTAATAACAACTTCCTAGTATAGTAGTAAGGCTTTTAGGCTTAGAAAACCCTTATATAAGTAGCAGAAGTAATAGAAGCTTAATAGTAGTGCTATAGTAATAGAATCCGGTTATACTATAAAAGAAGTTTCTCCGTAAATTAGGCGTAAAAAAGATAATATAAACGTAAATTTTAGATATAAGGGGTCCTAGATATTTAGAAATAGCTACAGCACGTAATATATATAGGATTAGGATAGAGATTAATATGTGTATAAAACTTAATTTATTTAAAGTTTTAAGTACCCCTTATATTTCTCGGAGCAGAGTGTTTTTTAACCTGCAGTAATAGACTTTAGTTATAGTAAAAACTCTATAAAGTGCTTCTATAAGCAGCAGGTAAGCTAAATATATAGTGCCGGCTAATATATATAATATATTATATATTCCTGCTAATAGCATACTTATAGTATTTAATAGTAATTAAAGAGACTTAGCAGTAAATATTGCTACTATAAGCAGGAAGTATAGCTAACCTACTTTAGCTATACCCTTATTAGCTTAAGCTATAGTAAATTAGAGAAGTACCTTTTACTATTATAACTAATTATATGCCTAGGCTAATAGTACCTAACTAGATAACTTATATAAGGTAGGGTACTAAAACGCTAATTAGCCACACGCTTATAGCTATAAGCTTAGCTTGCTAAATAATATATATAAATTACACTATAATACGTAAATTATATTAGACTTACAGAGTTGTTTTGCACTAGCTGTAATTAGTAAGTATTTTAATTAGAAGTACTAACTAGAGTAGTAACCTTATATAAATTTGCGTGTAATAGCCGCTATAAAGTTAATAATAACTTCCTAGTATAGTAGTAAAGCTTTTAGGCTTAGAAAACCCTTATATAAGTAGTAGAAGTAATAGAAGCTTAATAGTAGTACTATAGTAATAGAATCCGGTTATAACTATAAAAGGAGTCTTTCTATAAATTAGGCGTAAAGGAGATAATATAACTGTAAATTTTAGATGTAAGGGGTTCTAGATATTTAGAAATAGCTATAGTATATAACGTGTATAGGATTAGAATAGAGATTAATATATGCATAAAACTTAATTTATTTAAAGTTTAAGTACCCTTTATATTTCTCGGAGCGGAGTATTTCTTAACCTATAGTAATAGACTTTACCTCTTATATTTTCCGGTATAGTAGGTTTTCTATAACCTAGGAACGGACTTTAAGTTGTTTAAAGTTAATATACCCCTTATATTATGCGGCACGGTGGGTTATACGCAACCTAGGGACGGACGTTAGAACCGCTTTTGCGCTTCGCATACTAGACTTAATACCAACCTATTCCTTATTATAGACTAGACGTAAAGCGGAGCTAAAAAGTTAGTAAAGTTAGGATTAGGATTAAGGTTAAGTATATAAGTACTAAGTCGTATAAGTTTTAAGCAGGAGTAATTTAGGCTAAGCTACTTAGATAGGTGCGTTAAAACTATAAAGCGTAGTTAAAAGGGCAATTATCTAGGAGTATACTAACTTATATATTTTTCTATACTATATTTCTATATTATTAAATGCCTTCGTGTTACTAAGGGCTAAAACTCGCTATTAATTAATTCTATCCCTAAATCTTTATTCTTAAGTATAAAGTCCTGAATTTGGTTTTATATTAAGTTATTTACAGATACTAATAGCAATTAGTGTAAATAATGCGATAAAATCTCTCTAAACCTACTATTTACTACTATTTTCCCTTTATAGTCGCCGCTTTGTTTAGTTAGAAGCTCTTAAATATTAATAGCGCCTTTTTTAACTTTAAAGAAATTTTTTCTTCCTTTTTTTCTAGATTTGCTTATTAATAAACTATTATAGAGTAAAACTTTTAAGTTAAATATTTTGTCGATCTTAATTATCTTATTTATCTAGTTCTTAATCTAATCTAGATTAGCTGTATTAGCTAGTTAGTGCCTATCTACTAAATTTTAAAAAGGAGGAAGTAACGCACTTTTATTATAGAATTGCTAAATAAGAACTAACTTCCGAGTTAAGGCAGTATATTGCTGGCAAGCCTGAAAAATCTGTTTTACGTAGGGCAGTTGTGCAGCTATACTAATATCCGAAGCAATTAAAAAGACGGTTCCGAATTTACTAAGATCCCGCGGTAATCTATATAAGCTATCGATCTAAGTTAAAAACTTAAACTCTTTTCGGTTTCTTATTTTTTAAATAAAACCTCCTTAGCTTTACTCTTATAGAAGTAAATAGATTTTAGTCTATTTATAATTCCACTACAATATTATAAATAGATAACTTTATGCGAAAGCCTAAAAACTTATACCTAGGGCCTAAAGCTAGATATATTAACCTGCGCTAATAGGTATATAATAAGGAAGGCGGATTATAAGTCTAGATACCTGCAGGTAGTATTTTAATTCGGAGTTCCTCTAATTATTTAACCTAATATTTAGGTAAACAATTCTAAGAAGCTAATAAAGATTTATAGCTACTAGAAATCCTATAGCAACTAGAATATATATCTAGTTAAAGCCTTTAGTAGATTTTACGTGCTGCTATAAATATCCGGCAGCTAGAAGAGCAAGAGTATAGTAGGTTTTTAGGAATATCTTATACTATATCTTCCTAAATAATAGTAGAAGTAGAAGTAGGCTATAGAATATTATTGCCTAAAACCTGTTACTTAGATAATATATTTAACTTTATAGATATTTATAAAAAGTTTACTAAAATATATAGAGTTCTTCTATAATAGTTTTTATTTAAAAAGGATAATAGAGAAATAGAACACGCTCTAAGCAATAGTTATAAAAGCTATAGAGCTATATAGTTGTAGGTAGCTATAAATCGATACTTTAAGAATATTAGCAGCTATACTAAAAGGAGTAGCTAAGAGGAGTAGGATAAAGTTTATAATAGCTATAGTTCTAGCTCTAAGCCCTGTATTAGAAATTAAATTCACCCGAATAAAATTAGCAACAAGCGTTCCTAACTAGTATATAGCCTGAACGGTTACTTAGTACTAAAAAATAGAATTAGTAAGGCGTAACCGATATAGAAAGCGAGGATAAATAAAATTCTTAAGAACAAACAGATAAATACCTTGGAATAGAAAAAATAACAAGGTGTAAAGGATTTAGAGTATAAAAAGCATAGCAAGAACGCTGCTAGTAGTAAGGGTATAAATCTTAGAGATCTATATATTAGCTAGAACTATTAAAGTTAAGTTTAATAAGTTCTAAATTGCACTTACTAGTATAAAGGTGGGTCGGTTTTATAGGCAGGTAGAAAGTTAATCTCTACTTTATATATTGCGCGAGTAAAGATCCACTTTTAAATTCTTTTTAGTCTTGCTGCAATTTAAGGTTTTATAAGAGGTGAAATAATAATAATAATATATATAACTTAATACAATATATATAGCTATTTAGCGGGGCATCGGCCTCTATATATATTAAAAGGATCTATTTTTAGTTTAATCTTTTTTTATCCTAAGTTCCTATATATAGCTAACTGCTAGGTATTTTCCTATATTATTAGATATAACCTGCCGCGAAAGTATTATATCCTTTCACCTCTAGAATTATTAAAATATCTATTTAACTTACTTTTCTACTAAAATTTTAATAAGGCTGGAAACTACAATATTATATTCCACCTATACTCCTTCTTCCTATACTTTGCGTTGGACAGCATTGCTTTATAAGCTTACTGCTATCCTTAGACCTATATAAACCTTATTCTAATAAGAACTAGAAAATTAAAAAGAACTTATTTCTAGTTAAGCTTAGGGTTAAGCGGAAATTAAAGTAGAAAGAAGTTTAGCTAGGATTTCTACAGTGCTATAAAAGGGCGTATAACAGTTCTACTTTTTAGATAAAGCTTATAAAAATATAGAAAAGACCTAAAAACTTCTATAAAAGTAGTATATCCTAGAATATTAACAGTATTTAAGTAAGGGGTTTTATTTAGTTTATATTACTTATATAAAGAGTTAAATTTGCGAAATAAAAATTCTAATAAAATTAGGGGAGTACTAATTGTACACCCCCTAATTCCTAGACGTACACCCCCTAATTCCTAGATATACACCCCCTTTTTACTCCGTGTATACCTCCCCTTTTTAGCGCTTTACTACCTTCTAATTAGCTCGGAGAGCCCGGAGCTTTCTCCAGGTATTTACCCTTACGTTTATCCCACGGCGGTAAATAGAACTAGCCCTCGTTCTATTTATTTATTAAGGATAGAAAATACTAAACCAGGGCGTAGATTTAGGCACAGGGCTTATTCTATTTATTTTTCAGAGGCAGGTTCTATTTATATCCCGCAGCCGGAATTGCACTAAATTTTAGTATATTATTCAGCGCATTTAGTTGCACCCCCCAGCCGATTTATATTAGGTTAACCCGTATAGTTGGTTAGGGTTAGGTGGAAGTTATAGTGTTCGCAGAACCGCTGCAACTGCGACTAAGCGCGCAGCAGAATACTACTAGCCGTGGCTATATATACTACACGAATATTAGCAGCAGCACTAAACTAATACCTATAGAAGGCAGGTGTAGTTAACATTTAATAATAGCGTATTAGGTGCAGGTAAGGAAGGTATAGCAGTAAATAAGGTAGCTACAGGCCCAATTTTTAGTTAGGAACGAGAACTTTAAGCCCGGACGTATATATTAGCGCAGATCCTGTGCAGTTATATATAGATCCTGCGCAGGTATAGTTATATTATAAGTTAGGCTATAGTTATAATAGTTTAGCGGGTAGTTAGGGTAATTAGCAACCGCAGTAACTATGGCAGCGAGGCGAAAAGGGGGTGGAAATTGCACCCAGCAACCTATAAGTAGCACTCGTCGCCGCCTATTAAATATTAAGTAAAAGTTAATTCTAGAGGTAGACTAAGTGTTTAAAATAGCTAAATCCAGTACTAAAAGCAGGTATTTTAAGTATTTAGCCGAATTCCAATTAGCTATTTATAAAAAGTGCAGGTATAGCGTATAGCTAGACTAGATTAAAGGCTATTTATAAAAGATCTATAAGGTACCGCGTAAAGAGGCCGATTTAATTAGAAAAGGTATGCGCAAATAGCCCGGAGTTATCTAGTATCCGAGTAAGTTTAAAATACCGGACAGTATTATAGCGCTAGTTAGCTAGTTGCTGTTATATTCGGATAGATTATTATATTAACTAGAACTAGGCCGTTACTGTTATATATCGCAGAGTATTAGGGCGATAAAAAAGTATTAGCAAAAAATCTATAGGTAGTTAGTAGGAAGAAAGCTAGGACGGCTAAGTTAATTAGAAGAAAAAAGGGTGCAGGTATATATTAAAAAGGTATTTAAACACGTCTATTACCAGCGGTTTTTTATATAAGGCCACGGATTATAGTATTTTAAAGTGCGACAACCCAGGCAAGGCTAGAAAGCCAGGCCAGAACCTGTTCCCGTTAACGGTAAGATTGCATAGGCGCAGTTAGGGAAGAAGATAGTAGAGGCGTGGGTAAATATAGAGAAGCAAGTCCAAACAACTATCTAGGCCGGCGAGAGAGATAAGGTAAACCTGTAGTTAGAGCGGACGCAGTAGTTGCCGTATTTAGTGGGCATAGAAAGGCCGAATTTATTAGCATATATTAAGGAGCTAAACGCAGACCTAAAGCAGGAGGAGGAACCCGTTAAAGCCGCAATTTAGAAGGTTAGGGTTAGGGTTAGGGTTAGGGTTAGGGTTAGGGTTAGGGTTAGGGTTAGGGTTAGGGTTAGGGTTAGGGTTAGGGTTAGGGTTAGGGTTA